>NC_050175.1:5818053-6118053 GCF_008315115.2 Sander lucioperca
GTGGTTTCAAAATAAATACAAAGACAATAACAAGTAGTAAGAACGGCGTTAGGTAACAACGTTATTTTTTCAGTAACGCGGTAATCTAACTAATTACTTTTCCCATCGTTACAACGCCGTTAATGTTACTGGACGTTAAATGCGGTGCGTTACTATGCATTGATTGAATAAACTGTGTAATCCGAACGCACCCCCTGGCTCACAGCTAGTGAGGAGGTGGGTTAATAACGAGGTAAGCCCATATGATTGGCTAAGGCAGAGTCCAATTTTTCATGGTAGCCAATCAGAGCCAGTGTTTTTACCAGCACGCGCTACACACACACACACACACACACACACAACAGCTAAACAGAGATTCGATGAAGCAGCAGAGATGGCGAGTCAGGAGCAATCTGATGAAAAGTTGGTGTTTTCAAGGTGGAGATATAAGCACTACTTCAAATTCATTGTGGTCAAAGGCGAGAACGTGCATGTAATGTGTACATTATGTCCAGGAGAGAAGACTTTGTCAACATCTGTTGTAAGCAACTCTAATTTAATGAAGCATCTCACAACGACACACGCATCTACAAAGCTAGTGACCAAAACCAGCGATACCTCCACCAGAGGATAGCTCTCCATCCACTAGCAAAGAAGGACTCGGAGCAAAGTCCTCCCAGCAGCAGAAGATAGATCTTTCTACCTCACAACTAAACAACTGCTCAAAAAAATCCAAATTCTTTGACATAATATAGCAACTTTTTTTTTTAACAGTAACACAAATAGTTACTTTCCCTGGTAACGAGTTACTTTTATCATAGAGTAATTCAGTTACTAACTCAGTTACTTTTTGGAACAAGTAGTGAGTAACTATAACTAATTACGTTCTTAAAGTAATGTTCCCAACACTGCACACTTTCACTCATCTTATTCAAACAACAATGTCATCATAAACAATCTGGGTCCTAAATTGATTTAAAAACAATGACAGACAGACCGCCTTTCTGCAAATCTTTAAAAGAACAAAGTGAGACCAACTGTAGCTCATTCTGAAGCTGATTCCATGCAGATGGTGCTGCAAATTAAAAGCCTTTTTACCCAAGTCAGTGCGGGATTTAGGGACTGACAATAAAAACAGATCCTGTGAACGCAAGTGATACGTCCCTGCAGACCTCGGGAGGATGTAAGCGTTCAGATAAGGAGAGTAGTCCTAATACTGACTTTATAAATAAAAAGATGCCAGTGCATCCAACGCCTGATTGAGAGGGAGAACCACTCGACCCGAGAGTACAGCAGACAGTGATGAGTATGAGATTTTAAATTTGTGATGAATCTTAAGGGTCTTAAGTCTGTGTGTGGTGTGTGTCAGTGTGTGTGTCTGTGTGCGTATGTGTGTGTTAGTGTGTGTATGTGTGTTTGTGTGTGTGTCTGTGTGTGTCAGTGTGTTCTTGTTTAACTATATTCGTGGGGTCCAAAAACCGGGAGTCCAGTATACTTGTGGGGTCCCGACAGCCTTGTGGGGCCAAATGCTGGACCCCACAAGTTTAAAGGTCTGTTTGAGGGTTAAGACTTGGTTTTAGGATTAGGGTTAGAATTAGGTTATGGTTAGGGTGAGGGGTAAGGGTTAAGGTTAGGCATTTAGTGGTGATGGTTAGGTTAGGGTAAGGGGCTAGGGAATGCATTATGTCAAGGTCGGGTCCCCACAAAGATAGTGAGACGCACTATGTGTCCGTCAGTGTGTGTCAGTGTGTGTTAGTGTGTGTCAGTGTGTGTGTTTGGTGTGTGTGTGTGGGTGTGTGTGTGTGGTGTGGTGTGTGTGGTCTGTGTGTCAGCAGTGTGTGGAGTCTCATGACATCCGAAATCCTCTGCAGAGAAAAAACTCATTCAGGCTGAAATCAGATCTAATTAGCTAAAACAGAGCACACTGTAGACGTTAGACGTGTGGTGTGTGTGTGTGTGTGTGTGTGTGTGTGTGTGTGTGTGTGTGGTGTGGTGTGGCTCTCGCTGACTGACTGATGAAGAGCAGTGTAGTCCCGACACCACACGGACCTGAACACCTCAGGTAAGTTTGGTTTCCTTTTTGACAAAACTCAGTGGGCCAAAATTATTATGAACCTGAAACTGAAATGGTGGGCGCAATCTAACCTGCGAGAGGCCCGATTGGCCCACGGGCCTTAAGTTTGACAAAAACAACTGTCTGCATCAGTGTTTGGTTGTTGCCAACACAGCTGTGGATGTTTTGACGCTCTCATCTCTCTCAACTTTCAATGATTATTGGTTTTAACTTAGTTTTTTGTTGCTTATTCACCCAAATTAGTGTTGATTTTTCTCACAGTTTGTCACATTTCATACTTTTTGTTGTTTTTCTCAACGCTTTTGACCGCGTTTTCACAGGATTTTTTCACATTTGTTTTTTTCACATCGAAAAACCCTGTAGTATAGTGCCAGTAACAGTCTTGGATTGAAAGAACCTTGCTGCTAAATGAGCCCTGGACTGTGTGACAACCTCTCTCTCTAACGTTTCCAGTGTCGTCCTACACCAACCGCTAGGATCCTTCTCTTGCCTGAGTGCTCCTGTGGTCTCTCTCCGCTCACCTCGCTGTTCCTCGCCGCCCTCCCCTCCCTCACCGTCCGAGACGTTGTACGTCCCCCCTCTGTCCGGGAGCGCTTCATCCTGTCCGGGTACCGCCCCCGGTTGCCGTGGCGATGCTACGTCTCAGTCTCTCCCAGATCCCAACGAGACGCCAGCGTTGGAGCACCTGCTTGCCGCCGTCTGCGCTTGCCGCGTCAGGTTCATCGTGTCACACGACCCTGCTGGAGGGGTACTGGTTACCCTAAGTAGTAATAAGCTTTATTAAAGAACAAAGAGTGTGTTAATGTACCCTCATTATAATATATCTTATTACATAACCACCCAGGCAAGGGTACTGTACATAAATCATAATATTATTATAATGGATTAATAAAACGGAGGCGTACTGGTACCCTAATTCTAATATTATCACTATTACATACCTGGAGGGGTACTGGTCCATAATTTATACTCTCGGCTTTATTACATAAACAGATGGGGTACTGGTACCATAATATAATATGTATCAGTATTACCTAACATCGAGGGGTACGTGGTACCCTAAGATATAATATCGTATCATCAGTTATAATCATTGAGTATGGTACCTAGATATTTATCAGTATTACATAACAGTGGGTTACTGGTACCCTACTTAATCATATTGTCTTAGTACATAACACAGAGGAGGTTCTGGTACCCCGACATTATAATATGTATCCTTATTACACCACACAGAGGGGTAGGTACTAAGTATATGTATCCAGTTACTACATACACAGAGGGGTACTGATTACTTAGACTGTTTGACTTTTTGCCTCTTCTGTCAATGTTCAACATTTTTGTAGCTTTTTGTAACGTTGTTGTTAATCCCCGACTTTTTCTGTTGTTTTTATCACTTATAATTTGTGAACCTTTTTCATGATTTGAGTTCTAAATCTTTGTTTGTTTTTTTTGCTGCTTTTGTCTAACTAGTTTTCTACTCAGTAGGCTGCCGGCACCCTGGATCATGGTCCCGGGAGAGTAACTATACACACCCAGGTCTCTGAATGATTGATGTGAACCGAGCTGTTGGCCAATCTGGAGTGCTTGGTGTTTTGGGTTTGATGCTTTTGGCCAGTATTTCGACATTTTTAATATTCATGACATCTTGATGCATTTTGAGATTCATGCTTAGTCTGCGTTTTTTGTGACGCTCTGAAGTTTGTAAATGTGTTCAAACTGTTTTTCTCAAACTCAACACTTTTTTTTCAACTTGTGGACAAACTTTGTTTAATACGCTTTCATTAGAAAAAAACTATTTGCATAGCGGGGACCAGATACTGAAAAAGTTGTGTATGTTTTTTAAATGTATCTATTTTCCACACTTTTTTCATTAAAACTTTGTTTCCTAAGTAAAAACAAACTGTGTAAAATGTTTTTTTCCACTGCCTGACCGACGAGTACAGACACCGTCTAAGGTTGAGCCGGGTGCAGCGCGTCTGCCCAGCTACTGCTGTGGAGGTATTGACCTGCCTGACCGTTGACCTCCGCAGGGGATTTGCTCTGGTTTTTATCAGGGACTTCACAGTGCCTGAAGTGCCAGGGGGTTTTCTGATGGACGTGTCCCTCGCTACCGTCGTGTCCCTACGCGCTTTCTCTGCATCCGTCACTCACCATGAGCGCAGGTGAGCCAAGACAAGATTTACACGTTAATATTTCATATTTTCAGATATGATGAGATGTCAGGCTTGTCTCATCAACTTCCTCTCTCTGTGTGTTGCGTTCTCAAACCGTCAAAGTGACGTAGATCGAGTTCAGATGCTGCGCCGCCGTCCGCAGCTTAGACGATGTGTTTAGACGATCATTGGGTTCAGAAGAATGCAAACAGCATTTTTTTCTCCTATCCCAGAATGCATGCTGGGGTGTAGCCAGACTGACTACTACAGCAAATCCGGCGCCGGATATCAGCTTATCCTGTAATCGCAGCAGCAGTGAGCATATAGCAGTTCCTTGAGTTGTCACTGTCCAGGCGACATGATGCTTCTTAGAGTTAAGAGTGTTTTGATGAATGTAAGATCAGTTCAGTTCAGACCAAAGAATGCACTGTAACGAGATGAAACTGGGTTTTTAGATCGTTGCAACGCAAAGTTGCAGCGGTCTGTACCGGCGCGTCTCAGCTCTTGCCCGCAAACCACGCTGATGGTGTCGCTGCGACTCAGCTGGTGGCGTCTCCGAGCGTCGTTTTTAGAACGTAGAGTATGACGTCCTCCTGTTTGTTTATTCCCTACAGCCAATAGAGAAGTCAGCTAGTCGAGACTGCCGAGCTGGTTTTAGAACGTAAGAGACGTCTCCTGTTTCCTAATCAGTCATAGTAGAAGTCAGCTGCTCGCGAGGTCTCCAGAGCTGGGTTTAGTACGCGTAAGAGACGTCTCCTGTTTCATACAGACCAAGTATAGAAGTCAGCTGGTCGCGGTCTCCAGAGGCGGGTTTTAGACGTAGAGACGTCTCCGGTGTTTCTACAGCCAATAGGAGTCCGCTAGTCGGCTCCAGGGCTAGTTTAGTAACGTAAGAGAGACGTCTCCTGTTTCTACAGCCATAGAGACGTCAGCTAGCGATACTCCGAGGCTGGTTTTAGAACGTCCGAGACTTCTCCTCTGTTCAAAGCCCAAAGACTCGCTGGTCGAGTCAGCTACAAACTATATACATAAAGTGCACTGGCTATAATCCATTTTTTATTTTAATGTTACAAACGTCAGCGTATGGAAATAGCCGAGTTTTTTAGCTGTAGCCAAGCCTCTCATATCACTACCACATTCTATTTAGACGCAACAAATCAGCTCAAAAAAGCCTGAAATTCTGAAGTTAGGACTAATACAAAGAGTTGTTGCTAGTGTAATGGAGATTATGCCACGCCTGTTCTCCTCTCCTCATCATTGGTGTGAACTGGCAGCTTCAGAATGCTCTGCAGTACCGACTTTCCGCTTGCAAGAATGTGCAAGTTTTATCCAACTCGTCCCGCGAATTCTTTTGTCTAAACTGGACTTAAACTACGCATAGTTAGCCCTAGCTAACGATGCGTAGTTTCTTTGCCACCCCATGCTAGTCTGCCAGTCCACACTGTCCCTAACAACATATGCGCGGTACTGAACATATAGCGCAAACAATAGCGTCCCCCGATACCAGCTTCCTGTGTCAGCTCTAGCACACACAAAATTGGATTGGACACTGCCCATAAAACGCAGCCAGCGCCAGGCACTTCACGCGTGCGCTTAGACATCGTTAAAATAGGGCCCTAAGCTTTGAGTCAATGTCTCCTCCATTTTAAATCGTGACTAACTGACTTTGTTGCGTGTTTGCAGTGATGCTGGCTCACCTTTCTGCAGTCCACTCGTAACGGCTTTCACTATACGCATGAAATCTATGCCCACTGAACTCGTGGGCGTAGGACATCCTACAGTAAAGGCTGCCGCTCATCCTGGCTCTGTGCCTGTACCATCACCCGACACCACCTGGAACGCAAAGCATGCTGGGACAGCGGTCTGTTAACCGCGTAACCTACAGCCATGCCTCAGCCAAAACATTCAGATCGTTGACGTCAAAAAATTAGTGGACGAGCTGAAGCTTCCCGGGTGTGAGGAAGGAGGGCTGGTCAATATATCGATTTGTTTATGTTTTGTTTGTTTATGATTTGTCAGACAGTAAATGCACAATATTGATGAACCATATACAGAAGCTACATAGTAAAAAGTGCTCAGTTTATAGCCCCAAGGCTAATTTCCATCTGTAGTCCACTTACAATAGAAAGCACAATAACTTCACAACAGCACATATTTGCTATATCAAAACTAGTGTAAAGCAGGCAAAAGAGAAACAACAGGAATAACCCATTAATAGTCGTTAACAACAGAAAGAACTAACAATTCATTAGTACGTGTTAAACGGAGACCCGATTCACCAATTACGCTCTACTGGTCGGATACGGTACAGCATGCAGTCAGAGGTGGATGCACATTGGTTAGCTCTGAGCCAGCAACAACCTTTACCCGGCTCTTAAGTGGCCAGAGTGGGACATTTCCCCTTATAGTTCGGGGTAGTGTGTTCCATAATGCACTACTTTAAATAGTAGTGCATTATGGCTAAAAGGTTTTTTTTTTAAAAGGAACCTACAGCTCCTTGTTTTCAACCGCTCTAGTAAGTCCGAGTCTGCTGTATTAATAAACGGTTGAAGTCGTCTGGTGGCGCCAATCCATTGTATACTGTTTATAAATTGAAGCAATGAGGCAAATTTACAGAATTATCAGACTTAATGAGCTCTGTATTTCTTCTGTTTCTAAGATCTTTGGCCAATGATCGGGGAGAGAATAACGAAGGTTTTTATACCAGAGTTCTATATATATATTTGATTCATGGGGATACGAGACTAAATACTCGTCTAGATTTTTAGATATGCTTATATCGAAATGTCGTTAGTTTAGTCTTAGTCCTTGGTTTAAATGGCTGCATTACCAGTTAAAGTGGTGGCAGTTTTCTGGTTACCCATCTTCTAGCTCTTCTATTATTTTTTAACTTTACCCACTTAGTCATTATATCTACATTAACCCGGGAAGATTTATTTATCAAAAATATTTTGTGAGTTATTTTGTTAAAGCCCAATGTTTGCCACAATATTGGCATTGTGAGGTATTAGGACAAGACATATCCCGATATCTATTTTCTTCCATATCGCGGCCCGCCAAGTGTAAGTTTATTTGTTATTATTTTCGCGACGCGACAATAAATTAAATTGTCGGACAAAAAAAAATCACTGTGTAAATTGTTGTTTTTCGATCGCTCTCGGAACTACATTAGGTAAAGTCAGACAACAAAAGCTTTAGGCGGTTTCTTCTCCCTGCTTTTATCATCACGCAAGAAAGATATCATTACCATGTTCGGCCACAACGAGGTGTCAATGGGCAGGTGGCGCTCTTTCACAATGACTCACAGATGATACTACTCCTGGAGCCTCATCGTTTACAGTTGTTTTTTTTTTACATCTGCTTAAACAGTTATCAAAACACTCTCTCCGTTTTTCAAAACTGCACACACCAAAATGCAAAATGCCTCACATTCCTTCAAAATTAAACACTGCAGTCAAAATGCCTTAAAAATGCCATAAACGCATCTCAAAAAGAAGCATTTGCATCAAATGGCTTTTTTCATAACAGTAGGCTACATTTTTGGATATACTATGTACACACTGTTGTGCTAAATCTAATGCTCTTTTGTATTTGTAAGCTTTTCCTGGCACAAAATACAGATCACATCAGATCATCTGTAATATACCTGCCTGTTTTACATTCTTTGACCAACAGGTGGTATTGTCATGGATGTATTAAGAGAACTTCATCTCGCCATCGCTAGCTTTTATACCTGTAGTTCAGCTCAATTGGTTTAGACCAACAACAACAACAACAAAAAGATTTTCACCTTGTAGATCCGGCCCAAATTGTGTTCACATGGACTTATTACGAACAAACCAATTGGTTTATCAATGGCGATTAAATCAAGCGGCAGAATACACATCAGCGGTAATGAATCCATGTTTATTCTGTGTAACGACCATCGGTCTCTTTGTGTCTGTTGTTGAGCCGAAGTTACACATTTCTAGAGTTGTGTTGGAGTTGGGTATCGGCCATTACATTTCATTGGGAATTCTGGGTAGCTGTTGTAGTGAATTATAGCTCCGACGCCAAGGCTAGATTAATGGCTCGGACCCGAAAGCCAACTGCCCTTTTTTAATGCTTTTTCTGTTTTTACCTAAGTATGACAACAAATCCCAAAAGGTCTTCGAAAAATCCACAGAGTCAGAATCAGATGCAAAAAAAAAAAAGATTTTAATGTGCTCGAAAGGAATTCAACACACAAAAAAACCTGAGTAAGTTCTGGACAGCTTACTAGAGATTTCTTTGTCTAGTGTTGTCTTATATTCACAAAAAGAGACTTTTCCCCCAAAATCAATCCACCATTAACTGATTTCAGGACATGCCGTGTGAGAATCCAATTGGATACTTTGGAGTCTAAGGACTAAGGCCTTTTTAGGATGGTCTTTCTGGTGGAGTTATATTGCTGATTTTTGCAAGCTTTTAGCAGAGTTCGTATCTCCAGTGCCAGCGCCTGAGGCCTTGGCTCTGTGTCAGTCTCTGCCTCTGGAGCTGTGCAACAGCGTCTAAGAGTGGCACTAGGAGGGGGGAGTCTGGGACTTCTCTTTAGGCAGACATAACCGTCACCTGTCTATACCACAAAGACACACAACATTACATTTGCCCTTAAAAGGTCCACTGTGTAGGAATTTCTCCCATCTAGCGTTGAAATCATGGGTGAAGAAGAAGACTCCTGTTTCTGAAATTTGGATTTTGAATACGTGTGGTCCTCCATGTTTCCTTCTTCAAACTTGCCGGGGCCGGGAAGCTACGATACCCATTAGCAGCATTAGCAGTACCTGTGAGTTTATCGTGTGACAGCGAAAACGTGAAAGGCGGAGCAGTATGTCCTGTATGTCCCTTACCGGCAAACGTATTTCAAGATGGCGCATGAATATGGAGCGTCTACCCCAGTTCATGCGAATGCAAATGTAAAAATTTCAAGCCAAAAGGAATACTTGGAATTGATGGTGGTAGTAAATATCCAGATTTTGATAATTAACAACTAAACACGTTACACACTGGACCTTTAACATAATTATAAACCCGATTTTATCACATTTAGGGTCACACACAACACAGCCAGCTCTTCCTGTGTGCACCTGTTCCTACTTCCTTGAATCTTGTCAAGGATCTTCTCAGTTCAGGTCAAGTCACCATGGTCACCATGGTACTCTGTGTGCTGTCAGTCCCTTAATGATGGCAGTATCTGCTGGTAAAGCTCAGTCATGTTGATTTCCTGGAAGGCTGCGGCCAGCTCTGGGAACGACTCGTAGTTCTTCACTACGAAACCCTGGAGACTGATCGAAAGACACGGAGAGAAACACAGAGAGAAACCATTATAAGAGCTGCTGCTGTGTGATCTAACACTGACCACATGGCCCTAGAAGTTCTGCCCTTATTCCATTCCTCCGCTACATCAGAGTCACGTGCCTGTGATCCATACCCATGTCCGCAGGAGGAAGACAAAGGGCTTTCAATGAGAACCTTCATCATCCTCTCTTTGCATTTCTTGCCTGAAGAATCCACATCCACCTTCACCGTCTTCAAAAGGCGACAGAACTCCTGAAGAGACATGAGTACGGTCAAGAATGCACTCATCATTCACGACTAGTGTTTACAGTGTGGTTTATATAATAAGGGTTAGAACTAGGGAAGGCTGGATATAATGGTAATCACGTTGGTATTGGCTGATCATTTCTTTAAAAGGTGCTCGAAGCGATGTCACACGTTTTTACAACATTTTTGTCACATAAAGCAAACATCTCACTATCCACCAGCTACCTGTCTCCTGAACACACTGTAAAATAGCGCGGTCTCTGTAGACAGCCCAGGCTCCACAAACAGCAACAAAAACAAACTGTGCCAACCTGCACCACCAAACATAAACAGTGTTCCAGCGTATAACCGACAAGAAGGATTTGGGGGTGGGAGATGGGGGGTTAGTGCGCAGAAGCACGGAAAGGGAGGGAGAGGGGCCGGGATGAGGAGGAGGGAGGGGCAAGCTAGCCTCCGTTTTTGTTTGAAAATACTTTGAACGTCAACAAGAAGTGCCGTCACCCAACATCGCTTAGAGCACCTTTAATACATTGGTATTGGTCTGATGAGCAAAAGTGGTCTGATGTGAACAACCCGATGATGTGTGTGTTTGTGTGTTTGTGTGTGTGTGTGTGTGTGTGTGTGTGTGTGTGTGTGTGTGTGTGTGTGTGTGTGTGTGTGTGTGTGGGCCACGCAGAGTTTGTGATGCAGTCTGGATCAACAACAGTACATTTCCAGGATAATTGCCCCGGATGTCCCTTGGCTTCCGCTCTCTGCAAGTTGCCGTTCTCAAACACTCTGTTCTCTTCAGAAAACAACAAAGAATTTGTTTGCAGCATTTCCTCTCTAACTGGGACGTTTTGGGACCGATTGGTGGGATTGCTGTGGACGAAGTACACGCGGAGATACACTGGTAAGAGCTAATGAGGTTTAACCATGTATCCAGCTAATTTAAATAGATCACGTTACTTTGTTGTGTGAACAGTTAACTTCATTTAATATTGTACGTGGTGGTAGTTTCTTTTGCGGGTTGCTAATGTTCCACCAAAACAAGTTCATTAGTAATTAGATGTTTTACACATGTAATTATTAATACTTTATTTTTGTTATTTAAGATAAAATACAATTTCAGTTGCACTTTTGATAAGAGGACACATCTGTTGTTTAGCACAGTTTGTATAATGGAACATTTTTCACTCATTTGTGCAGCTCATTCTGTTAAAACAAATCCGGAGAAAATCCTATCGTGAAACTTAAAACCGTGAATCGTATAGAATCGTAAGTTGAGTGTATTGTTACATCCTTATTCATAAAACATACAGTAGACCTATGTCCAGTATACAGTATATGTACTGTATGTACTAGGGTTCGACCGATACTGTTTTTTCAAGGCTCATGACGATGCCGATACCGATTATTAGTAGTTGGTGAAACTGCATTTAATGTGAAAAAGTCAAAATTAAGATTTTGGAATGTTACAAACATTAACACAAAACTTAGTTTAAATGCTTTAAGCAATTCTTTAAGAAATGAGAAACGTTCAACATGATACCCAGTAAAAGAGAGTCAGATGGTGTTGTGGGCGGGTCAGTCCATACCAGACCTTTGTAATCACTTCACAAATTGTTAACTCTTTGAATTTCTGTGAGTGATTTTTATGTATGTGAGATATATGTGTGTTTGTTGTGTTATGGTTGTCTAAGCTACTGGATGCCTAAAATTTCCCTCGGGATGGATGGATGGATGTATGTATGGATGTATGTATGGATGTATGGATGTATGGATGGATGTATGGATGTATGGATGTATGTATGTATGTATGTATGTTCTATCTATCTATCTATCTAGTCAGACTCAGTGGTGAGTGAAACTGAAGCAGAGGGACAGAGACAGAGCTGTAGCGGAGCCAAAGTAGCACACTTTTTAAATTCATTAACTTTATCGGTTATCGGGCAAATAAAATGCCGATACAGATAATCTGCAAACTGCCAAATAAACGTCCCGTCCCTAGTACGTTCATGCATAAAAGACATAATGCAAAAAGCAGCAGGCTGATGGTGTGTTGAACATGTGGGTTGGTACCTTGATATTGGGTCTGGCTCCCTGCAGAACCACCAGTATACTCTGTCCCAGTAGTAAGCGCCCAGTGAGCTGCAGCGTCCGGCTCCAGCGCTCCAGCAGACCGATGTAACGACTCCGGGATCGGATGTGGTCTAACGACAGCACTGCCGTCCATTCCTCCTCTCTCTCTCTCTCTTTCGCCTCCTCCTCACCCCCTCTGCACTTCTCCGTCACCTCCACACACTGCTGGTTTTTAACACAGACAAAAATGATTATCTGAGGAGCATTCCCTTCACCCTTGTGTTGTCCTCTGTCTGTTTTTTCCTGTTCATAAGCATCAATTATAAATGCTCACCCAATTCTGTGCTACATCTTCTTAACCAACTTTATTCCAACTAATTACCACTAGTTTTACACTTATTTATGGAATTCATGGTCCATACACCTCATTCATATGAAATTATACCTCATTTTTGATTTATAAAACCCAGAAATTATGAATTATTTTGAATAATAGGTAAGATCAGAGGAACGTATGTTGATGGATAATCGCAGCCTATTTGGTGTATGGAACCATCTGTGTTATTTTTGGGCAATTTGGTTGAATAAAACCCATTTTTCTTTTACATAGAAACTTTGAAAACGGGCCAAATTTGCCCCGAGGACAACATGAAGGTTAATGTAAAAATGTTGTTCAATTATATGTAAACTGGAGATGTTTCGATCGCAAGTTTCGGAGCCAATATGGGCATTTTTAGCTGGTCGAGGATAGGGGCAGTGTTGGGCAAGTTACTTTTAAAAAGTAATTAGTTACAGTTACTAGTACCTTCTTCCAAAAAGTAACTAAATTAGTTATTCAGTTACAAATTATGAAAGTAACTAGTTACTTCAGAAAGTAACTATTGCGTTACTTTCAAGTACATTTTTAAATGCTCAAATGTGACCCCACCTCCACCTACCCCTCTTTAATGGAACTTAAAATACATGTGCATGTTCAATTATTTATGATAAATCTGAATATCATAATGAAATGGACACTTAATACAATACATTATTAACAGAAACAATGTACACAAATCTAAACTATTTTAATGTTGCTGTGGGACAAAGTGAGACTAGCCTCCTATCAAATGCCACGTATGTAGATATTATGTTTATATAGTGGATCGATACAAATAACACAACACCTCAACACACAGCCACAACTGGGCAAAATTAAATTATGCTTGTTAAGCACTATACCTAAAATAAATAACATATATACACTCTTTGTAGTGCAAATAACGTAAGTAGCCTGATCTTTATACTGGTGTGTGCGTCGAGCCGACATGTGTGTGTGTGTGTGTGTGTGTGTGTGTGTGTGTGTGTGTGTGGGGAGTAGGTGATAGAGCTAGGGAGAAGTGAGAGAGTGATGGTGATTAGCTTTGGAGTGAGTACCGACTCTCATATAGTGAGAGAAACAAAGTCTCTCCTCTGTTCTTTCTGACCACGGTGTAAAACCTGTAGCAGGAAAAGTTAACCCTCTCCTTGATTTCATAACGCCATACCTATCTCTCTCTCGTTGACTGACTCGCTTGTGTCGTTCTTGTGTGTCCGACTATGCGTGCTTTCGAACACCCGCCCAACTCTACCTCTGATTGGCTAACCATGACATTTTACTCAACCTCAGCCAATCGTCAGCATTTATGCGCTTGCGTCGTGCACTGCCCACTAACCAAGGAACAACAGTAAAAAAAGTCTTTGCCTCCCGGCTCAGACTCAGAGATCTAATTGGTCTGATGAAAAAAACAGCTTCAAATATAGTAACGCGCCGCATTTTTTGGGAGTAACAGCGTTATTAAGATGGGAAGAGTAATACTTTTTTTTTTTCAATTACTCGTTACTGAAAAAAAGTTATTTATAACGCCGTTATTCCCATCACTGGATACGAGTGGGAATCACCAGAGGCCTCATGATACGATATCATCACGATACTTATGTCACAATATGTTATTATTGCGATTTAAAATATTCTGCGATATACTGCAATTTATGACCTTTTATCCTACTTCAAATATTTCCCAATTTCAAATTATGTCCCCAAAATGAAACTTTGTCAACATCCGTTTTATCTAAAAAATGTAATTTCTTGTTCATCTCACTTTTATTGCTGCAAAATGGGATTGTCGAGCCGACAAACTGACCAACACATATATAACAATAGGTTGATACTTGGCGTCTGTGTATGGATACAGTATGGTCACAGAAAATATCACCATACTATGCTGTATCGATTTTGTCCCCCACCCATAGTCAAAAATCACTTTACTCCTATCATTTACATCAGCTGAGCACAATTTGCGGCAGCATGGAAACTCGCAAGTAACTTGGCATTACTCATTACCTTTGTCACTACCCGATGTGAGTCGAGTGCAGATGTGAGTTGCGCATGTGTCACTCTGCGACATAGCAGCAATTTATTATTTAGCGTAAAGGCCGTTTTATGGTTCTGCGGAGGGCTTTCGCCGTTGCCTACGTACCGAAAGTGGCCTGATGTTTATACTTGTGCGCTGGTGTGTGCGTCGAGCCGGCATGTGTGTGTGTGTGTGGGGAGTGTGTGGTAGAGCGAGGGAGAAGTGAGGTGAGAGAGTGACGGCGATTAGCTTCGGAGCGAGTACCGACTCTAGAGTAAGAGAACCAGGAAATGAGTAGGGGGAAATGCAACGCTACAAAGCCACAGCCGAGCGGCGTGCGTCGCTGCGATGTGCGGTGTAGTTACATTTTTCGAGAAGCGCACATCAGGCTATGGCGTAGGGTCCGCCGTAGGTTTGTGTCTTCACCTACTGTACCTATGTACGTAGCAACGGCGTAGATTTTACGCAGAAGTGTAAATCAGCCTTAAGGCATCACATTTTCACGGCATGATCCCTGATGTCAGTTCTAGATTAGAGGCTGAAGTAGCCTACAAGAACCTGCTAACGAGAGACTTCTGTAATGTCAATACAATAAAAATGGACCTACATAACATAAGTTTGTTCACTGCTGGCTACAAGTTAGCAATCAAACACAACAAAGGCTGTCACTTGAATGGCGTTTTGAACTAACGTTAGCAATCAAACAATCATAGATAGCTAAAACTTTTTGAAATGATTTCCATCTTCTGTTATTGTTTGCAATGAGAAAAGTTTATTATTTTATGGATTTCACAAATTTCAGTATGACACAGACGGCGCAACTCACATCTGCACTCGACTCACATCGGGTCAAAATGTCAGCAGTGTGGAAGTATTTTAAACTAGAAAGTGAAAATAGTCCCAACATCCAATATCATCAAAGTGGATTTGTGAAGTTGATTTTATATGTGAGTTTTACAAAAATGATAGCTGCACTAAGTTAACCTGAAGACATCTTTTACTTTGTTAACTTTTGTAAATAAAAAAAGTGTGCAGCAAGCATCGGACCGGGACTCGCTATCGGCAGATATTCAATATTTTAAAAATTGGATCGGAATTGGGGGCCATCCCTAATGTTAACGGCTACATTTCTAAAGAAACAGCTAAACAGAGCGTCTGTAAACTTGTTCATTCAGCCTACCTGCAACCACTCCACCAGCTGATGGACCATTGGTTCTGGAGGTAAAGCTGCAGCCTGATCCAGCAGCGTCTGTCTGATGTTGTGACACTGGGTCCTGGAGAGAGCAGTGGAAGAGACGGAGATGGCGGGGGGACAGGAAGGGTAGCTGGGCTGCAGATGGAACAACAGTCTCACGTCCAGCCCTCTTTCTCCTCCGACAGTGCTGTTGATTTGGACCATGAGCCCATCCTGAGCTACAAGGCAAACAGAGTGAACGCTGCGGCACTGCTACAGGACTAACAGACAGTAGGATTTGAGTTTTGACTGTGACTGTGTTGTGGTTGAATAAAGTGTAGTCTCGCTTTGCCAGACCCTCCTCCAAAGCGCGCTGAAGGGAGGATCTGGCTACTCCACATAGCATTCAGAGAAGGAAAACGTGCTCTGGTTTAATGGCATTTCTTCAAACCAATCCGAACCGCCATGGGCGGTGCTAAACTCCGCACAGAGCCGCTGCAAAATAGTTGTGCGAGAGAAAACTCAAGATTGGACAGATCTTGGAGTCTAGCTATCTGTCTCAATTTACCCTGCAGAGATCTGAGGAGTGTCACAGTGTTTCCTCTATGTTGATTTGACCGTGACGGCCCCCGACGGCAACATTTCTGCCCCCCACGGTATCAGAAATAGGGCTGCATTGTTAGAGTGCATGTCGGAAAATAACGCGTCACTCGGCAGAAAAAGGGAGAAAGGAAAGGAAAAAGACGGTGTCCCAATGATAAGCCAGTTGAGATCGTGTGTGTGTGTGTGTGTGTGTGCGCACGTCCTTGAGAACTGTAAGTCGTATAACTTATGTTGTCAGTTCATTTAAGCCTGGTCTTGCAAATTTAAATTAAGTTAACTGGTGATTTTCGCTGTTTGTATTCTTCACCTGCTAGCTAAATTGCACTGGCTGTTGATTCGATATAATAGGGATTGCTGAACGCCCTCGCCCACGTTTGTATTTTAGGTGCATTATTTACATGCTGAAGTAGTTACACTGCATTAAGATAATGTAATTAATAGTGGGTTTATTGTTATTTGCTACAGAATGCTTAGCCTATATGTCAAGATCAAAGTTGGCCTATATAGTAACTCAAAAAATACAGTTCAATCACAACTGAAATATGCCTCATTGTGTGTGTGAATAGAGGTGAATAAATATATTTGTTTGTGTTGCAGTGAAGTGTCAGTTCTGTTTCATGGGGGGAGGTGGGGGGCGGTGTTCGGCCTTACCCCCACTGCTAACAAAAAAACGAACACTGAATCCACCGAATTTAAAATTCCAACACAAAGAAAGCGGAAGGAAACGCAAAAGACATGCATCCGGCGGAATTTCCTGCAGCACCGGAGCAATCCCGGAAGTGTAACGTCAAGGATATAACACTGTCGATTAATCCACAATACTAAACGACGCATTAAACAATCCACACGTCGCCTTAATGTTACAGACAAATAAACTTATTTATGTAGATAAATGAGTCCCTTGTTACTATGGAAAATCCTGTAGAGTCTTCCACGATACTGATCAGTATTTCCAAACAATGCATTAAACAATTCACAGGTCGCTATTTGTTCCATTTAAGAGGTGAATTCGAAGTGCAGCAGTTAAACTCTGCTTCTCTGAGTGCACGCGCACTCCCACGGCCAGGGGATGCAAATCCTGGCGGTGATAAGTGCCTTGGCACAACACCGGCATTGGAAGCCAGTGGTTCCATATTTTATAGTCAAACCTGAGACTAGACAATATAATAAACCCTTGGTTACATTATCATGTATTTAGGCTCGCATAGAAGTAGCCTACTTGGAAACTTGGAGTTACCTAAATATTAGGGAAACTGACTGTATAAGAACTGAAGCTTTGCAACTTCCGGCGCCCTCAAGAGTGGCAGCCTTCTCTGTAGCTCGTCTGTTACGTTTATTCTCTTATATTGTCCATATTTAATGCTGGTGTCTAGACTTTATCCTTGCACTATTGGACTTATTTGCACTACCACCAAGACACACACTCTCGAAGAGCACCTTACCATGCATACTGAATTACAGGGTCAGTCCCTACCCTGTCACTGCAAGTGTCTCATGCTTATACATCCCTTAAGGCTGTTTTATGCTTCTGCATCAACTCCACGCCGTAGCTACGCCATCGCTCCTTGGTTGAATGCGTTTCTTTGCATCGCGGTCCATTTCATCGCCAGAACACTAGGGGGTGTTTGGTTTCCAGAGGGTCAATCGCAAAACTCTTTACTTGTGCGTTGGTGTGTGCCTCGAGCCGGCATGTGTGTGTGTGGGGAGTGGGTGATAGAGCATGGGAGAAAGTGAGAGAGTGACAGCGATTAGCTTCGGAGAAAGTTGTGACTCTAGAGGCATAGTGAGAGAAACAAAGTGTCTCCCCTGTTCTTTCTGACCACGGTGGGAAATCTGTAGCAGGAAAAGTTAACCCTCTCCTTGATTTCATGTTGTTTATGGAGAAGGAGAACCAGGAAATAAGTCGGGAAATGCAACGCTACCAAGCCACGGCCGAGTGACGTGCTTCTCCGCGACGTGTAGTTACAATTTTCGAGAGGTGCACGTCAGGCTACGCCGTAGGGTCCGGCGTAGGTTTGTGTCTCCATGTACCTACGTACGTAGCAATGGCGTAGATTTTACGCAGAAGTATAAAACAGCCTTTAGTACATTGATGTGGATTTTTTTATTTTTGTATTTAGTATCTTTTTCTCTTATTGTCCATATTCATGTGGATTTGTCATTTTATCATCCTGTTTAAGATGTGTGTGATGTCTTTAAGCTACTGGGACCTTGAATTTCCCCTTGGGGATCAATAAAGTATCTATCAATCTATCATCCATCTTTAAAACTGGTTGATATGGAAAAAATCTAATATCACGACATTTTGGGCTAAATGGCTGTCGATATTGCGACGATGTTGTAGGGTTGACAATTGTTGCAAAAATATTAACATATGAGAGTTTTGATAAATAATCACCTATAACTTGGGTAATAATGACTCAGTGGGTAAGGGCAAATAATAGAACAGATAGCTAGTAAGTCTGGTAAGTTCAGAAAATTACATCACTTTACTGTAAAGCATGATATTGATATTGCCCAGCCCTATTTTTTTGATCCGGCCGCATATCAATTTTGGCCCACCTAGTTTTTGTCGTTTTCTTCATTTTTGTTGCTTTTTTCAAAGTTTTTGGGCGCTTTCTTCTATGATGGCTAAGAACATTTTTGCTGACTTTTTTAGGACTTTATGTCGACCAAACTGTGAGTGAGAAGACTAATTTATATGAGACATGCAATAATGTAGTCAAATATCAGACCCTCCAGAAAAACGCGATTATGCGATCGCATAATTCAATGCATAATCAGCCAAAGTGCCCGCATTTTTTTCAAATACGCCGCACTTTCGCCGCATAAATTGCCGATTTCTGCGCAAAATATGCGGGGCTTGCATGATTTCATAATCCCCGCATTTTCGTTGCAAAAAAGTCACACATATCTTAGCAGAAAGCTGAAAAATGTTGCGTTTACTTCACATAAGAGCAGCCATTTCCCCCTGTTGCCATGGGAACGTTACGAAGTGACGTAATTACGCGACGTGAACATCATCGAAAAGCTGTAAACCCCGCTGTCGGTACACGATCCGTTCTGCCTGCACGATCCGTTCTGCACATGCGCATGCGCGGTTGTACGAGGATTTACGACACTGCACGATCTGTTCCACGCTTCCGGTCGACAGCCAAGCTAACGTTAGTTTAGCTAACAGCTAATTCGGCTAACTGCTAGCTGAGACAGCATGTAATAACTTTAAAAGACCCTCAAAATAAAACTTGAAAATAAACGTTGACATATATAACAAACACCTAACATATATAACAGCTGTTACGTCAGTTCTACTTTACTTGTGCTCATTTAAAATACAATCACTCAATACTTGTCTTTATTGTTATTACTGTGAAGTCTTAATTTAGCTGTAGCCTGCTTTTCCCATTACGTTTGAGTTAACGTTATTTTAGACTGAATCTAGCTGTCAGCTAGCGGTTAGCCGAATTAGCTGTTAGCTAAACTAACGTTAGCTTCCCGGTGGAGGCTAGCCATAGGCTAGCGTGGAACAGATCGTGCAGGTCGTATGGATACGTAAAACAGTATTATCTTGCGCATGTGCAGAACGGATCGTGCAGGCAGAACGGATCGTGTACCGACACCCGCGATGAAGCCATGATAAAACCGCAGTTTTTGCAAGTTCCCGCAATTTCATCGCATAAATATCCCGCATATTCTATCGCATTTTTTAAGAAAACGTGCCGCATAATCAAGGATTTTTGCCCGCAACAATCACAAAAAAACTCAGCATTTTTCTGGAAGGACTGACATATGTAACTTTTTGGATTAAATAAAAGCATGTCAATAAACCCGTACATGTCTGGCCCTTGATGTGATTCTCATTTTCCAGTGTGGCCCTTAGTGAAATTGAGTTTGACACAAGTAACAGACAGACAGGGATGGACAGGAATAAGAAATAAGAAATAAAAACAGAAAATAACCACACTTTGGCGTGTCTTGATGCCAAAGGTTAGCTACAGGTTGTATATCAACATGGTCAATTTTTTTTGTAACTTGTAGCGTTAACGTTATACGACAATGTTTGTTTGCAGCTAACTTAAATGCTATCTAACGTTAACTTACCAGACTGCTGGATGAGTTGGAACTCTCCTTCTCCGCAGTAAATGGACGATAACACTGAAACTTCCTCTAAAGCAGCGTCAGACATTATTTACGAATCAACATCATGCATGTTAGCTTCTCCGCAACAGCGTTAAACAAGCGACACGTTTGAGGAATTAAACTGTTTTCAGTGGATATTATGCTGCTACACATGTCCATGACGCCTTGTCGTCCGGGTAGATGGCATACCATGTTCATCAGTTCCGCGCGGCGCCAAAACTCTATGGAATGCCGTTTTATTCAAATTAAATAAATAAATATGCCTATGAAATACATCTTTAAATAAATAAATTAGGCAATAAATATATAAGTGAATGGGAATAACAAATGTATAAAATTGGTCAATATATTTCTATAAATATAAGGTTCACCTTTATTTATTTTAGGGGAATTTAATTTGATATCTACACATTTATTGATTTTAGGGAATTTTATTTCATAATTTAAAATGTATTTTCCTCTACTTGCACTTCTTATATTCAAATGAAGGGGTGCGGCTATCTCAGACTCAGGCTATAGCCTCAGACTAAAAGCAACTGGGAGGGCAGCGTTTACTTCGCCAAAGGAACTGTGGGGGGGAATTTCAAATGGAACGCCCCCTGAAGTTGGATTTCCGAAAAGGAAAGTCAGAGAACCTCACAGCAGCCCGAGCAAAGCCAACCTGAAAATACAACATGCCTGCTCCGTGCATCAACAGTAGCTAGTGACAGCTGTAGTAGCATACAGTTATTAGCAATTCTGTCTTATTTGTGTCTATTTAAACCACTCGTATACACAGTCCTGTCCATCTATCTGTTACGCTGTTTGTATGCACAAAATACAGCGTAACGTTGTTATCAACTGGTATTGCTAACATTGGCTAACCTAGCTAGCGCAAACATTCCAACATGTTGTACTGGAACTTGAGTGTGATGTCATTCCCAGCTCCGGCTTCCGACTTCAGAGATAAATGGAACGCAGCATTAGCTTGTGAAGTGGAGGCTGAGAAAGAGCAGGCATTGGGCACTGCCTTACCATGGGCGTAGCCAGACATTGTAAACATTCAGGGCTGGGTTCTTACCATTAATGGCAGCTATATGCACAATTTTTTAAGATATTTGATAAAAGAATGCCTAAAAATCTGTACATAATTTGGGAAAAACATGATAGTTGCCAAGGAGAACAATGATCCTGCAGAGCAGACATCCTGTTTTGTATCTAACTGTTAACTATCCAACTGTCTTCATCATTCTGAAACCAAAACGCAATTAATGTTGAGGATTTTCACTCCTGCCACCTAAAAAAGCTAAAAATTGTACATAATAGGGTAGAGTTCACAGAATTAATTGCAATATTTCCCCAGTAAATGAACTTTTACTCCATTGATTTGAAGCCAGTCAGAGATACTGAGGGGAAATGACACAAAGTTGAAGGTATTTTAAAAACCTAAAAGATTCAGGGCTATTGAGAAAACATTCGGGGCTGGAGCCCCAGAAGCCACCCCTACCTGAGAGAGAGAAGAGAAAGCATCCACCTCCCAGAAGGAGCGCCTCTCATGTGTGCATCACAGGAGCTCAGCTCTTTGAGGGTGATGTAAGATGAGACCAAAGCTCCGACCGGTTTGGCATGCCTGCCTCACTCAGGGTGGCTCGAAGTCACAGGGCAGCACGGGTGATGCTGAGGCTGCTGTCAACATGGGGGCTGGTGGGGGCGTAGGTGGGAGCCCGACTGCCCGGACTCCTGCCTCACTGTCTCCAGCCAATCAATCATCAACTGGATGTCCTGGCCGATGAGGGAGTTAGTGAAGATGTTGTGCCTGTGCCACACCTGAGCAGCCACTGTCACGATTATGAGTTTCTGTTGTAGTTGTTTCTGTTTATTGTGTTGATTTATTCCTCGGTTCCTTGTTGTTTGTCTCTTGGGTTCTCTGTTGCGTGTTACCTTGTTTTCATCATTGTGTATGTTTATGCTTCAGTTTCCTGTTTTATTTTTTAGTCTCTGTTTTCTCCCTTGCCATGTCTTGTTTTACTTCCTGCCTTGTGTTTTCCCTCCTGTCTGATTGTCTGCCCCGCCCTGATGTGTTTCACCTGTTCCTGAGCCTTTGTGTCACCTGTCCCTTGTTTCAACCTTGTTACCTAGTGTATTTAGTCTCTGTGCTGTCTTTGTCTCTTGTCGGATCATTGTCTTGAATTCTATGTTTTTGTCTTGGGTTCCGGGTCTAGCATTTTGTCTTGCGTCGTGTCTTCTTGTCTTGCTTCCTGGCCTTCATGCCTTTTGCATTATTTTCGTGTAAGTTTTTGCCTGCCTACCTCTGGACACTTTTTGTTGTATTTTTTGTTTCAATAAATTCCTCAACTCTGCATTTGGGTCCAAGCCTTGCTATTTCTCTGACAGCCACTGTTTATAGTGAACGGCTGGGTCACCCAGAGGAGTGCAGCCACTGTCATCTGACCTCTACAATATCTTCATCAGCCGTAATGTATAATAGGCGCCATGGGTGGGTAGTTGCCTCAGGGCCTCTGTCTGCCACGTGGTGACTTGATTAGGCCAGCAATAGTCTCTCATTGCCAGACCTTCATTCACAGCGCTGTGGAGGAGGGTCTGACTAGTCCACACAACATTCCAGGTTGGGATAAAAACGTGCTCTGGTTTATTGGCATTTCTTTAAACCAATCACAATCATCTTGGGCGGTGCTAAGCGCCTTACGAAGCCACAGCTACGCTGCACAATTGCCATGTTTTGGTGGAACATGCGTACGTTTAAAAGTTTTAAAAGTTGTTAGTCATGCAAACGAAAACTCAGATTGGACAGATAGTCTAGCTAGCTGTCTGGATTTACCCTGCAGAGATCTGCGGAGCATGTTAACCATAGTCCGCATAAATCCACCGGAATTAAATTACAACACAAAGAAAGTGGAAGGTGATGGACATCCGGCCGAAAAGAGTGACATCCGGTGGAATTTCCAGCGGCACCGGTGCAATCCGGATAGTGAAACGTCGTGGATATAGACCAGGCCAGCAGTGAAGTCCTCCATGAGGCTCTTCGATGGTAGGAGCATGATGGTGGCGGGGCAGGTGCCGCCAGCCAAGGCAGCAGAATAAGGCGTTGTGGCTATCCAAGGCCGGCATCGGCGAGGAGTCAATGCCACAAAGCTTGCTAGCAGTCAAAGACATTACTAAGTAACACCAGAGACAGGATTTAGATTGTGAAAGCGGATCCGTGCTCCAAGGTGGCTGAGATGAACAGTGCTGGGGCCAGATGCATAAAACTCATGATTCATGACTAAAACTGTGCATACGCTCAAGGAGAGAAATTTCTTCATCAAGATCTTCAATCTTCATCAGATATATAAAGCTGCATGTATGGCCCATTGTGATTATATAAATCTCCACCATTGAGGAACTGGTCTAGTTTGCATATCTCCACCGCTCATTAGACCTGTCAATGAGAAATATATTAGGAAAGTTCAATGTCACCAACTTTGTCGCTTCGGCAAGGTTCTCCAAAGGTGCCAGAGCAGCTGTCATTATGCATAGCTGTGGTTAGTGTTTATACAGTAGCCTACCACTAATTAATCACGTTTCTGCAAACCATCATTGCAATTCTCAATCATCATTATTATTAAATGTCAGAAGGATGATCAATGAGTCATTCATAGCGCTCATGTCCAGATAAAAGCAAAAGATAACTATTATCTGATTGTATGTGGTTGCTACCTCCTGATTAGGCAGTGAGAGCCTCGATGGATGAACCAATAGTGTGTGTGTGTGTGTGTGTGTGTGTGTGTGCTGCACCATGCCGTGTGTTAAAAACTGCACGTTCTCTTTTTGCTTGAATGTGCGTGTCTGTGGGTTGCAGCTGCTATGGAGAGTATATTGGGTAACACTTGAAGGTATCTACATAAGAGTGACATGACACTGTCAAAAACCGAATGACACTTACTAAAAGAAGCGTTATGTCATAAACGTTTATGACTTGTTTATAATGTTTATGACACGTTCATGACAGTGTCATGTCACTCTTATGTAGATACCTTCAAGTAAAGTGTAACCGTATATTGTCTATACATCTGTGTTTGCTGCCTTGTTGATGCTTTATTCAGTGGTTAAAATGGCAAGTCATTTTGTAGTTCATGTAGCCTAATATGCTTGTTGCACCCGCTGCGATCTCCATAATTGTCAAGGGTTTTGTCCTTCTAGCAGCAAAATATTGTAGTACTGTTTCCATCACTGATTGTAACAAATGGCTTTATTTATAGTTAATAAATAATGTATGTCATGTTTTATACACATAACTTTTTTTAATTGATAAAAAATAAGGTTGAGAAAACCCCTCTGACTGATTGGACTGTATGACCACCATGCAAAATCTGTTCATTAACAATTTGGTGAGGATTAATTAATGGATTACCAGCAGTTCTAAATGCATATATACTAAATAGAAATGATAAACGGACATACAAGGTTTTCTTCTCACAACACAATCATTTTTTTTCTTGTTAATGGATTATAATTGATCTGTTAGGCATGATAAATTATGTATTAACCACTTATAAAGCCATCAGTTCAACTCTTTATAATCTGTGCCTTATTAGAAAGTGGTGGAATCACTTTTCCTGTATTTTTTTGTAAGATAGTTGTAACCATCCATCCCCTCACTAACCCACAGGGCCAGGACCAGCCACACCTACCAGGAAGTGTTAAGTGTAGTAACATGAGAGGCCACTAAAATGTTCATCACCCACTTTGTCCTGACAAAAGGCGTATAAGGAGGCTAAAAAAAAAAAAAAACAGCATGGAAGCATCTAGTCAAATAACAACCCTGAAAAATGCATCCTTTTGAAGTTTGGTGAACTATGGAAATGTTTTTCCCCAAAGTAGGTTTTTGATGAAAGGACTGCTTTCTATGAATGTCAGAGGATGCTGAGTGCAGCAGCAGCAGTAGCTGTTTGTAGCCTGTTCTCTTTTTTCAGCTGCCAGATCAGACCATCACGCTGAGAAATGCAACGGCTTGATGCAATGCACATCGCGGTTAAACTAACTGTTACCTCTCGGGTAACTCAGCTCGGGTGCTGAGTTTGAATTAGGATGCCTCAGATGATGCACACTCGCTGCTGGTCGTGTTGCTCCTCCTTGACAGACTTCGATTCAAGAGTGTAAAGGGACTTCAACCGGAAACCAAACTTTTTTCTTCGAACTTTTTTTGTTGCTCTGAAGCAAAAGAGGAAAAAGGAGACGACCTCTTTATGTCATAAAGTGCACGGTTCCTTATTTTCTTCATTTACTACATGGGCTGTTGGGAATGTTACAGCTGCCGACCAACAGGGGAGAAGTAAACCGTTTCTGGCGAGGATAAGGGCGACGTCGAGGGATTTTAGGCTAGTCTACACTCACATAACGGATTTTGGTCCTTTATCATGGAAGATGTGAGTAGTCACTTCAGTCCTACCGTGTATGCTGCTTCGCTTTTTGTAGCATTTTTATGCCGTCTTTGCAATGTAGGGCAGTAGTTTTGAGATAGTTTAATGAGAGTGAACACTTCAGTAGGCATTCACTATGTGATGTAATAAACCTAGGGAGCAAAATAACGTTACTCGGCAAGGGCGCGACCATGTTATTAGAGCAAAGTTAGGGCCCATAGAATAGGTGGCAGTGCGAATTCGAACCGCTATTTTCGTGATACGTGTAATAGGCTAGTAGTTAGAGAAAGAAGTTAGTTTGAGAGTGTATGGCGATATCAGACTGTCTGCTGCAGTCATTCTAAAGTCTACATTATTTGGCACAAATTGCACCTGCCCACCTGTCAATGTGTTTCATCAACTTCTTGGACAGAGTCCATAAGAAACTTTAGTGACAACTGTAGAGAGCGGCGTACTCTATTCAAAAAATATTCAATGTTATATTAGCGCTACGTGTGGATGTAAACATATAACATTTAAAACAGAAATTCAGACCTTGTCTGAGTCAGATGTGTCCTTTCGTAAATTCGGCATTATTACAATCCCCATTTAGCACATACGTGAATTGCATTTCAACATTTAGTATTGGGTTACAAACGCTTCACGGATGATTTCGTCAGAGGAGGATTTGGGGAATAACATTTCTAGAGGTTGACATTTCACAAATGAAATATATCTAATGGATTTTACCTATGCCGAATCCGCTATGATAAGCAAATCTGTCAGAAAAAGTGTTAACTAAGGTTTAGTAACGTTTCCTGTGTTTATAATAACCAAGTAAATTGTGATTTGCCATGTGTATGAACGATGCTTGGCGTGCCGTTGTCAACAGGGTAAGAGAACAGTAAACTAATACTCGAAACAAGACTATTGTAACGAGATTTTGCAGTTTGATTTGTGGCATCTGATCCTTAAACATACACACATTGTACATAACCTACGTTAATGCAACAATTTCTTAAACTGCATACCTCAATGAAAATTTTGTATTTTGAGGAAGCCAACTTTTTAGAAAAAGGAAGTCAAGTAGAGACATATTAGTATGTCACCTACAGTATGCAGGGAACTTGTTGCAAACATTTTCATGCATGCTGGACCCCGCCCTTTGTTTGCAACATTGATCAAAATTTAGCTGCCTGCACTCCTCCTCCATATCTCTGATAATTAAATGCAGCTTTTCTTTATCTTTTAATTTGCCTACTTTCGCAGAATCACTCTCCAGTCCAGACTGTAAAAGGCTATAACCCATGAAACCGCTACAACCCACATTTAACCATATATAGGCCTACATTCTCCCCATTCTCACATGCATCTTCCACCATAATCAAAGTGTGTTGGCATGTAGTGTACACAGTGAGAATTATAACTGTGAATTAATCAAAATTAAGTGTTGGAAGTCAAATGAAGGCTAAGTAGAGTTTAAGCTACACATACTGTACAACATATGTTTAAATAGTTTATACCAGGAAATACACCAGTCATATTTCCAGATTTGTAAATGATTCAGACCGGAACAGCAGAACCTCTAGGTCAGTGTCATCGGGGTGGAGGTGTGATTGATGACTTAGTTCCAAAGGTTGCATCTTTCGTTATTACTTTTTGCATGTATCAGTTTAGGATGTGTTTTGCGGTTTGGATGACATTGTCAGAATGGCAAATGACATTATTAAAGTGTATTATATGGCATTATGTTTGATATATTGTTAGATAAGACAGATTTAATCATTTACTTTAAACATCAGCATAATGTATGGACATTTTGTGATGTAAGAATATGACGTCCAGTGTGACTGGGGATTCCCAAAGTGCAGCTGGGTGAGGGCCAGTAGGACTTAAACTGCCTGAAAAGGACCCAGTAGAACATGTCAGAGTATGTCAGCATTCAACACTGCTAAATGGAGTCCGTGAGGCTAGATCTATTATTGGGGAGTAGTGCTGTGAAGTCACACTGCAATTAAAATCAGGGTTTCCGCGGGGTCTTAAGAAGTCTTCAAAAAGTCTAAAATTTCAAAATCAAATTTGTAGGCTTTAAAAAGTCTTAAATTCGCTGAAGTATTGTGTTCTAGGTCTGAAATCATTTTAAACAGGTCTTAATTTTCCTACGTTTATGTAACGCTATACCACTAATGATTATTTTCTTTTGTTTCGTGGCGTATGTAGTTCTTTCTTTCGCTAGTCCAAATATAATTTCACTGTATGTCCTAATACAAATGAGACCCAACATGCAATTTATATTGCAGCCAATCAGCTTTCGTGTTATTGCTGCGAGTCTCTTCCTGAATGTACCACAGACATAAAACAGATTTTATTCTTCAGCTATGAGGAAGTGCAAGTTTAGTGATACTTGGCTTGAAAAGGATGAATTTAGGGCTTAGTTGGAAATGAAAATGTGTTTCTGCTAAGAAATTTGGTCAAAATTGTAAAAAAAAAAAAAAAAATGAATAGAGGAAATAAGAGTGTATTTATTCTGCAGTCAATACATTTGGTTCCTACAGAGGATGTCGGTGCTGAAATTTGATTGGTGCAATAATTGTTATGGTACCCATGAAAACGCTTCCATTCCAGCAGACAAGCAGGCAGTTTGTAGGCAGGCAGTGTAAAGGGACAGAGGTCTTAAATGGCTACCTAACGGTACCTAAGCACCCCCTGCGTGGGCCTGTTGAAAGAAGCCTGCATCAATAGCTGTGTTTCCATCGACTTGTCATTGTCAATAATCAAATTATTTGAAGTTTGCTAAAAACACTCATGCCAATAAAGCCGGTGAAAGAGTGTTTCCATCCAGCGGCTTTAAAGCCAATAAAAACCTGTGCGTGATGACGTCACGTGCTGTTTTGAGATCTAATTGGTACGTGGAATAGATTTGAGACATTTTAAGGTGTTTCCATTCATTTTTGCATTTGCGAACAAAGTTTGCTAGCCAAAATGGATCGCGCCATCTACCTACAACTGATTAACATTGCACAAGTTGTAAAAGTGCTTATGTGCCAGCTGATAGCAACATATCAAGCTATAATAAGACAACAACGACGCTATCAAAACATCGCAATGATGATGCAGATGCACGTAAATGCCAGACTACAACGATTTTGTTCTTAAATTAAATTGAAAAAGTCTTGTTTCCACTTTCGTCTACTTATATCTGTCTTTGTTGACACCCACCATGTCTGCAAAGAAAGCGGAAATGACCTAAAACGTTGTTTTATGGTGGGTTGCAACCATAAAAAAGCCTAAAATGTAATCACAATTCATTAATTATTTGGCAAATAAAGTTTCCACTGGCCAGCTTAGCTCAGTTGGTAGAGCAGGTGCACATGTATAGAGGTGTATGCCTCGACGCAGAAGGTCCAGGGTTTGAGTCTGACCTGTGACAATTTCCTGCATATCTTTCATCTATTATGTCTAGCTGTCCTATCAATTAAAGGCAGAAATGCACAAAAAAATCTTTAAAAAAAATTACGTTTCCATAAGGCATTTTTCATTCGATATTACTTAATTTGCATAAAAAACGTGTGGCTGGAGACATGGCTAATGTTAGCAGGTCATACAGTAGTGTGATGTGATCCAGTGTAGCACGCTGCCTGCCCAAAAGATGATTTCAACCTCTTTTCAAAATAGAAATATGTGCTCAATATTTGTGGTGTATAGTCTGTATTTTCTATATTGTTGTTTGGATATTGTTAGGGCTGTCCTCGACTAAAGAAAGTCTTAGTCGGGGAGGCTTCTAACTCACCCAGTAGAGCGTGCGCCCCACCTAGGCTGAGTCCTTTGCAGCGTTCGAATCCGACCTGCAGCCCTTTGCTGCGTGTCATCCCCTCTTTCTCTATCCACTGTCATTACATGTCATTTAGCTGACATTTTCATCCAAAACGACTTCCAATTAAGTGCTTGTCGGGATTCCGTTGAGTGATAAGTTGTCCCTCGCTGTGAGGGGGCAGCAAGCAAGTTGGCTGATGCAGAGCGGAGTGGGTGGGTTGGGGTATAGGGTTTGACCATGTCGTGGATGCGGACTGTCACTATCAAATAAAGGGAAAATCCCCCCCAAAAAAAGAAAGTCTTAGTCGACTAACACTCTTATGATTTTGTTGACTAATTGATTCGTTGATCTGTAAAACTAAAGTTTCTCCACAAAGAATCATGCAGAAGCACCACTTTAAATCTCGTGTTTACCAGAGATGTGCTCATACGTTTCTTGGAAAAAAATCATTCAGTATGAAAAAAAGCATTAAAATGACTAATGGACTAGAGCAGGGGTCACCAACCTTTTTGAAACTGAGAGCTACTTCATGGGTACTGAGTCATACGAAGGGCTACCAGTTTGATACACTCTTCTGAAATAACAAATTTGCTGAGTTTGCCTTTAGTTATATATGATTATTAATGATTAATGATACTCATCTATGTGAAGACACTGATCACGTTAATGATTTCTCACAATAATTATCAACAATGACTTAACAAGGTGGGAAACAGATAATATCAATATTCAATTTTCATTTTTAAAACAGGCCTGAGGGCTACTCATGTGGTCCTTGGGGGCTACCTGGTGCCCGCGGGCACCATGTTGGTGACCCCTGGACTAGAGAAATCTTAGTCGACTAAGACCAAAACAACCGATTAGTCGACTCATAGGGGGCAGCCCTAGATATTGTACTCTTATATCTAAAGTAGGGCTGCACAATTAATCGCAATTTTATCGAAATCGCAATATGGACTATTACAATATCCAAATCGCAGGGGGGCGCAATATTTAATAAAGGCAAAATATGTGTCAAACCATTCTGAATTAAGAAAAAAATCCTTGTTTGGTACAGATCCTCCCAAGAATCACACTATAACCTTTTGTTAATTTTTGGGATTTTAATATTTTGTGTATAATGTTTCAAAAATGATCATTCCCTCCAATCGTGAATTATATCGCAATCGCAGTATCAGTCAAAATAATCACAATTAGATATGTTCCCCATATGGTGCAGCCTTACTCTAAAGCTGAACTGAAACTAGTGCTTGGTGTTCATGACTGGAAAGATTGTTGCTGTGATCACTTGCTACTTGGCTCGCTGTCCATTGACAGCTGTTTGGCTCCGTTCTCTTTACTTTCCCGTTCCTCTCCTCTCTACTTCACATTCTGCTTTATCTTCCCTATCTTTCAACCCTCAAAACCACTGGTGGCCTCTCCGTGTTTCAGCTTTGAGTCATCCTTTTCTCGCCATCCCACTGACCCAGAGTGCATAGTGTGACGTGTTTGCCTGACCCATTCAGCAAAGAGGAAACAGACTGGCACATTATGTGTCAGGCAGAAAACAATTAACCCTCTCACATAATCATCCTGCTATCCAGGCCTCTGCTACACAATGGATGTGTGTGTGTGTGTGTGTGTGTGTGTGTGTGTGTGCATCGTCTTGCCGGGGCACCGATGACAATTTCTGGGAAAGTGCTTTTATGAAAAAGAAAGAGTCCTCAATAGTGAATGCATGTATGTGTTCTTGAATTTGTGACAAAAAAGTACTCAAAAGATGGAAAGTTATGGAAAATGCTCTTTTGGAAGAGATTTAGTTCACTTCTACTTACTGCATAACGGGTTAATTTAGGATTGCATAAAAATAGGGAAGTAATGCTGTTGTTCGCCTCTTTGATAATTTGAAATGTCTTATAATTTAGTATTGCATAAAAATAGGGAAGTAATGCTGTTGTTCGCCTCTTTGATAATTTGAAATGTCTTATAATTTAGTATTGCATAAAAATAGGGAAGTAATGCTGTTGTTTGCCTCTTATTCTTTATTCTTCATCATCAGTCCCTGTCTCTGTCCATCTGCGTCTTGCAGGGTTACTTACTTCAGGGTTCTGGAAGTAAAAGCCCTGTTCTTTTGTCAACTTAGACAATGCCAGGTGACTGACAGCTAGGATGGGCATGGAATTCTGGCTGAAACATCAGTACAAACAGTACAAGCCTGTGTACATAACTACAACTCCACAGTGCATTTCAGTAAAAAGGAAAATCACTGAGCGTCAGATTATGTGCACCGAAGAGTGTAAGTTAAAGGGTAACCATTTTTTTCAACCTGGACCCTATTTCTCTATGTTTTTGTGTACGTGATTGATAAGAACAACAATCTTTGACATTGGTCCAGTATTAAGTGTGAACGCTGTAACCGGCAGCAATACAATACAAAGCAATACTTTTAGTGTGCATAGAGCCTACATATTTTCACATGTAAATCGGTAAGCTATGTGTTTATTTCAACCAAAACTAGAGCTTTAAGCAATTATTTAACAAATTACAAACTTTCAACATAATACCCAGTAAAAAAGAGTCAGATAGTGTTGTGGGCGGGACTTTAAGTCAGACTCAGTGGTGAGTGAAACCGAAGCAGAGGGACAGACACAGAGCTGGAGCAGAGCCAAAGTAGCGCACTTTTTAATTTATTAACTTTATCGGTTATCAGGCAAATAAAACACAGATACAGATGATCTGCAAACTGACAAAAAACGGCCCGATAATTGGCCAGCGCCGATAATCGGTCTATCCCTACTACCAAAATTACACTATCCAGGATCCATTAATATAACATTTTCAGGGTTTTCGCAGTATCTTTAAAAGTCTAAAAAAGTCTTAAAATTTCAAAATCAGGCCTTAAAAAGTCTTAAATTTGCTTAAGCATTGTGTTCTAGCTCTTAAATCATTTTAAACAGGTCTTAATTTTCCTACGTCCATGTAACGCTACCTCTAATGCTCATTGAAATGTTTTTATTCCTTGGTGTTGTAGTTCTCTCTTTCGCTCGTCCACATATAATTTGCTGTATATGTACAGATTATTATTACTCAGTGTCGCTTTTATTCAATTTGAATAACTTTATTTAATTGCAAGTACATTTGTGACTCTGCATTTAGTTGTACTTTTATGTTGTGCTATAGGTCTTAAATTTAATTTATAAAGGTCTTAAAAAGTCTTATATTTGACTTGGTAAAACATGCAGAAACCCTGATTTTAGAACGGGACTTAACGGGGAAGAAGACAACACCAATATTCAGTCAGAGACCATTTATAGAAAATGGTTATACTGTACAGTGACATTTGGCAGAAAATGCTCTGTTTTTCAGGGAGCTTTCAAACAACACATACGACCTTAACAAACTAAACCATTAAAACTTAGTTAAAACAACAATACGATAAATACAGCACATAATGTGGAGGTTGGGGGGTGGAGTAATAGTGAGAAGTGTCAAGCTCTATAGCAGGGGTGGCCAACCAGTTCAGCATAAAGAGCCACAAAAAAACCCGCACCATAGCAAAAAGCCACACAACACATGCACGTCCACACTACAACAGCAACAGTGACTTCCAGATCTGATGACAGTCATAATACATAGCAGTTTTCATAGTTTTTTTTCTTACTTAGACTGACTCAGTGGGAAATCTGACAGTCTTTGTTATCCACAATCCTTTTCAGGTCTTGCTAGAACTCGGTTGTGCCACCCGAAGCGACTCTTTCACTTGTTTGTCACTAGAGGGGCTTTCAAACAATCTGATTCAGCAGTGAAAGGGTTAATGAGGAAGGTGATCTGTGGCAGCTTTTTTTTCCTCGGGTTGCAGAATTTGTCCTCAAAACTCTGCTGCATTATTTTTTATTTTAAAATAATTGGCAAATGTATTGGCAAGTGCATTCCATTTTTTTTTGTACTTATCTGAAATGTTTCAAAAAGTAAAAAAAAATAAAAATAAATAAATCCACCAATAACACAGCCCCCAGCCACACAGTAAGAGCCTCAAAGGAGCAGGCAAAGAGCCGCATACGGCTCAAGCGCCACAGGTTCGCCACCCCTGCTCTATAGCAACTGTGCTTTGTATATGATTGGACATAGAACTGGGCGATATGGAGAAAATCAAATATCCCGATATTTTTGACCAAATACCTCAATGTTGATATTGTGGCAATATTGTAGGGTTGAAAATTGGTGCTTTCACAAAATATGCACACAATGAGATTTTTGATAAATAATCATCAGTTATGTGTGTGGGTAAATGCAAATAATAGAACAGCTAGAACAGTCTGGTGTGTTCAGAAAATGACATCACTCAGTAGAGTTACAGTAGTAATACAGCCTTTAAAACCAGGAAAAGACAACACTTGTGTCATATCAGGATATCACGATATCCAAAATCTAAGATGACATCTAGCCTCATATATCGATATTGATACAATATCCATATATTGCCCAGCCCTAATTGGACATGGCTAGTCAGCTGACAGCTACACAGCTGGTGATTGAGTCAGTGGTTGCGAAGCGTGTATCAAACAGCTGATGCCATGACTGACACTCTGCTAGTTTTTTGCCTTTTTTTTGCTGCCATTTATAGATTTTATAAAAATATGTCAGCATATGTGGGAGGAAGCATTTGTGCATGCTATTTAAACTATTTTGTCTTATCAAAGACATTCTTTAATATTCCACTTTGTCTGGCAGTGACATTCCAAAAGAATTTGGTGACTAAAGCATAAAACAGGAAGTGAGTCATGGTGATGATTAGGTAGCCTCTTGCTTTGTCCGTCTTCTTTGGGTGAGTTGCATTCATTTCACAGTCTGTTTACAAGGCTGCTTCTTCTAGAAAATAGAGCTGAAACACATTTTGTCAATTAATTGATCACCATAAAATAGAATTGGAAACAATTTTGGACAGTCTAATTGTATCTAAAGTAAGACATGCCACATATTCTCAGGTTCCAGCATCTCCAATGTGAGGATTTGCTACTCCTATCGTTTTATAATCCTAAACTGAATATCTTTGGACCGTTGCTGATAGTGCATGATAGTAGACATTTTGTTTTGTAGAGAGTGTAGTTAGTTTCACATTATTCACATATGTGAGTCCCGAATAAAGGCATTTCTATTATATGTGATACCGTTTGTGTTCAGTGTCATTAGACTTTTCTTGTGATAGGAAGAACGTGGGCCTTAACAACATTATTAAAAATAGATTTCCTCCCTGCTTGAGTAATCAATCTGTAAAAAAACAAAACCCAGAGAAACACCACTGCTAACCTTTCGCACCACCATCACATGAGGTTACTTTTTTGGCCTATAATGTGAACCCTTTCACAAAATATTTGTGGTATTTTAGGCCTTTATTTGATAGGAGAGCTTAGACATGAAAGGGGAGAGAGAGGGTGAATGACATGCAGCAAAGGGCCGCAGGTCGGAATTGAACGTGCAGCCACTGCGGCAAGGACTGAGCCTATGTACATGGGCTCTACCAGGTGAGCTATCTAGGCGCCCCAATGACATTTTTTCTACTGAGCTCTGTTGGTCAAGATGAGTCCAAGGATTGTAGTCTGGTCAATTTTTGCCAGTAAATGCAGTACCATTTAGGATTTGGTTAAAAAGATGCAATTAGAAAGTTTATCTAGTCTCCACCATAAGTGAAGGAAGCATTGGGGTGTCTTTTAAAAGCTGCAGGAGGTAGAATTTGAAAAGACGGCAACATTTGAAGTAGAGTGAGAGCTCTTCCTGCAGCTCTCCCTCCCCCGCTCTGTCCAGCCCCTCCCATCAGACGAGCGTGGACATATACAGGCTTCAAACTGTTCCATTTACTAGCACTAATAGTGCGTTCCATTTACCTCGGAAGTCGGAGCTGGGAATAACGTCACACCCGAGTTGAAAGCGTTCCATTTACAAGTCAGATTTTTCATTGTGGGGTTACCTCTAGCCAGGTTAGCCATTGTTAGCAATACCAGTTGATGACAACGCATTACGCTGTTTTTTGTGCATACAAACAGCGTAACAACATTTCCACAGATAGAAGTTGGACAGGACTGTGTACGACTGATTTAGTGAGACACAAATAAGACAGATGTGCTAATAAACTGTATATTACTACAGCTTTTACTGCTGTTGATGCACGGAGCAGCCATGTTGGATTTTGAGCTCGGGGTTCTGCGAGGTTGTCCGACTTCCCAACTCGGAAATCCGAGTTCAGGGGGCGAGTTTCCGACTTTGACCTTTCCCTTAAGGCCCGGACACACAGAGCCGAAAATCGTCCATTGGTCAGTGATGAGTCTGTTCGGCGTGTTCTGTGCCGTCGGCCGTCCAAGGGGCCGTCGTCCTTCATTTTGTCCGATTCGACATGCGTAATCGGCGGGGCGGGCACTACCGGCAGTCAGACTCAAATGACCCATCTGATCGGTAGAGTGCTAACCCGGAAACGGGGAGCGGAATGAGCGTGACTATGTCAAAATCTGACGAAAATCTTTTAAACTGACCTTTGTCGATCTGAAATGAAGACAGATTCAGCAACTGCATGGCCTATGTCTCACTTTAAATGTTTTCAGAAACACGTTTCGGTGAAATATTTTAGTACAATATGAGATCGTATTCTGAACAAGCCGCCATGACAGTCTGTCTTTGAATTTCCGGAGAAACCAGACCCACGTGATGCGTTTGTCCAATCAGCTGCCGGTTTTCATTTTTGGGCACTAATACAGATTAGCGCCGCCTGCTGTTATGGAGACGTATTATCTCCGCTCTGGACAATAAACTGGACTTTACACAGTTTCGTTCCTACGATATATGCACTGTATATAGATTGATGACAATAAAGTCTCTTATCTAATAGTTTAGCCTTGAGTTAGCTGCAGCCCTGAGCCTTTGGCTACGGTAAACAGAAATCTTAGCGAGGCAACGTGCACAAGCATCTGCATTGGCAGAACAGCCAATAGGAATGCTCTCTCTCTGAAATGACCTGTGATTGGCCAAAGTCTCCCGTCACGGGCTAGATTACCTAAAGCCTTAAAACAGAGCCGAGAGGACGTGCAGAAGTCTAGTTTTCTCTCAGACCACTTGAATTACAGTATGCTGAAAGATTATTTTGGCTCTTTTGCCCAACAACGTAAAAAATAAACTGCTTCCCCAAGCGTTGATGGCTAATTTCAAGGATTTCAAATTCCATACTAAAAATATGCTGTGACAGTAAAATAAAGAACACAACTTATATCTATGTCAGTGTCTTTATCCTAGTGTTAGCAAACACATCAGCACTTTTGTGCCCACCTGTGTCTGTGGTGTGATATGTAGAACTGATAAACATAAGTAAGCAGGAGAGTTGCGTACATTGTGTACTTGTGCTTAGGAATCCCAATGCAGTCCTGTACAATGAGTAGGCCTGTATCTGTTTCTGATAGTAGGGCGTGGACAGTTTTATGAACTCAGCAGTTATGTGTGGAACACCCCGGCCATTTATTGCAATACATCTGGCAGTGACAACACTGGCAGCAACGACACAAAACAAGAAGTTAATCCTCACGATGGAGTCGAGCATCTTTGAATTAGTCAGAATCGGAACTTTAAAGTTTTTCATTTCGGCTTTTAACATCTTTTTTTGTGTAGCTTTTAGTAACACGGAAGTGATGACCTTAGTGATTACCCAGTAACTTGTGTTTCATTACCAGCAAACCGGCAAAAAAAAACAAAAAAAAAACATGTATCCAGCCCCACTGTCTTCTCCCAGCTCGAGCAGTAAGTGGTTATTGAGGGGTAAAACGTGAGCTCCAGTGAGGCTTGTGGTGACTTCAAGCTGGGCCGGTCAGCATGAAAATCAATGAATACCAGATGCTCCCTGACCTAAAACTTCATCAGAAACACATGTCTGCTAAGGTGTGCCTCTTCCCCGAAACCCTGCACTCTGTTTTCTCTTCCTCTGTTAAGACCCAGCTTGCATGAGATACCTTAGCTTTGGCCTAATGTCATTTTATAGCTGCATTACCTCTTGTCTTTGCGTGTTATTTCAATCTGCACAATGGTCGATAACAGTACAGTTGACGTTTCAATGTCCCCCACAACACAGCAGATAGGACAGCTTTTAGATCGCACAAGCATGTGTGGGCAGTAAAAGTGTCGGTTAGGTGTGTGTTTCGGTGCAGAGCAGACTTCCTGTGTTCGTCCAAAATTGGAGTCCCTTAACCTACTATGTGAAACAGAGCTATACTAGTCAGCTGAGCCCTGAGTAATGGAAAGCTCTCACTTCTGCTCTGTTGCAAGGGTTTGATCTGATGAATTCCACCTCGCCCCATCAATTCTTTCCATGTTCACCCGTGTCAGAGGTCACTCTGTGCCCGAGGGTGATTTTCTGGATCGCACAGTGAGGCTGGCTGCTTTGTCTTTATGTCGTGAACTTATCCTAGTTGCACTATCCATAAAGTGGTTTTACAAAGTTAACTTTTTTTATTTATTTTGCCCTTCTCGCTCTCGGTCTGGCATGTCTTTCCTCCACGCCTGGCGTTCCTTTCTTTGCAGCTGCACAGCTGTTTACCAAGTTGAGACACACTTGCAGTTACAGTGAAAGTGGAAAAACAGTTTAATGACCTCCCACCTAATCCCAAAAAAGAAAAAAAAAAGATATCCTGTGTGGAAGTTCCTCCAACAGAAACAAAGGCTGTGCATTTTGCGGACACCTGCATATTGTCTGGATGAAAAAAATAGTATCTGGGTTCACACAGAGCTTACTCTGCAAATCTATATATATATATATATATATATATATAAACAGTCTATATTTCACAGAGGTTGACAGCCCCGGTGTAGTCTGCTTGGATTCACAGCAGTTACCTTACAATGGGGACCAAGTTTCAGTGGGAAAATGATCAACACTTTCACTTTCATTTGGTGTTTGCAACTACATTAGCTTAAATTGGTTGCTGAAGTAAACACCAATCCATGCTCGTGTAAATGTAAGTCTCGCATTCAGCCATATTTGATGTAGTCTTGCATTGCCAGACCTTCCTACACAGCGCTGCGGAGGAGGATGCGGCTAGTCCACACAGCATTCCGGGATGGGAGAAAAACGTGATCTGGTTAATTGGCATTTCTTTAAACCAATCACAATCGCCATAGGAGGTGCTAAGTGCCGGACGGAGCAACAGTGCCGCTACAAAATAGCCTCAGGAAGGAACTTGTTTTGGTGGAACATGTGTATGTTCAAAAGATGCTTTTTAGTCGTGCAACAGAAACCTCAGATTGGACAGATAGTCTCGCTAGCTGTCTGGATTTACCCTGCAGAGATCTGAGGAGCAGTTAACCATAGTCCTCATAAATCCACCGGAGTTTAGAACGCCAACACAAAGAAAGAGGAAGGTGACGGACATAGGGCCGAAATGAGGGACATCCGGTGGCACTGGAGCAATCACGGAAGTGGAACGTTATATAAATCGATGTACTGTAGACTATATGTGATGATAATGATGAGCATAAGTAGAAGTTGGTTAGTTGGATAATTCAAACATAAATTCAAAATTGATTTGTGGAACCACAGCAAGAGTTTAGCAACAAATTGCCATGGTGTTGCCACCACAGTTAGCTTTTCATGTTTGTTGCTCACAACCACATTTTGGCTAAAGTCAAATCTTTTGTAACTGCCGAATTTTTTTTTTTTAAAGGTGTTCTTTGCCTCCTTCATTACCAGAACACACTGACATTGTTTTGTATAAGTATGCACTGGCTGAACACAGCAGGCACCAGTATGTACCGTTACAGTAAGTGTTTCAGTTCTCTTACATTTTGCTCACAGTTTCATTATTAGTCCTCACAGTAGTGTGTGTTTTGTGTTGCTTAGCAGCTCCGCTGTTATGCTCTTTATTTTCTGCCCTGATACTGCCCTTTTTGTGGCTGCTTTGTTAACAGAAGTGACATGTTATCACTCACTACCCATCTGTGGACAAATAGTGATGGGACCAAACATGTAGGAAGCTAATGTGCAGAGCAAAGCTCAAAATAAATACTGCCCAAAGGTGTAATAGTCTGAGGTGAGATGTGTCAGAGGTGCTGGGGGCAGAAATGAAACCGTCTGATAAAAAGTGAGAGTTGCTCCTCTTAACAGGCCTCAGCCCACGTTCGCTTAGACCAAACTAGTTTTGCAAAAACACCCAATGTAAGAGGAACTCACTGCACAACCGCAATCTGAGCTTAACGTGATGGCACAGCCACATTTCTTCTTAGGAACGTCACCATGTCTTACGTTATAGAACTGGGAGTGGTTGCAAGCAGGATTTTGTAAATAAGGAGCAACATCTGCTTAGAATGTAGGAAATGATTGGTCACACTGCCCTAGAGCATAGGGGCAGATATTATTTGATATTAAAGATAAAAATATTTTGCTGATTCTTTTATGGAAACATGAGTGTCAAAACAGGAAGAAGTCATTACATACTAGCTGAAGTCAGTGGTGTAGTCTAATGTATTGCAGTCGGTATACTGTACTGTATATGTATATATGGGCCAGAATGGGACATTTGCTATTTATCATATTGGGGGGTCTGGGTGCCCTCCACCAGGGAAATTTTGAGCATCAGAGACTTCATTTCCTGCATTCTGATACACTTTTATCAACCAATTTACTGTGGATATACCTTTATTTAGCCTATGCGAAGATAAAAAAACCAACACAGATGACAATTCTAAATATGTCAAAAATATAATGGAAAGTACAGTATGTCGTTGCGTGTCATTGAGAATTTTTAAGTGGGTATATGGAAATCCAGGAGCTTTCTTAGTGGGTATACTGCGTATAACTGCGTATCACATAGACTACACCGCTGGCTGAAGTCTTACTAATAACTTATTGAGAGTACTGTGTGACACGCATATTCACTCAGCCGTAACATCATTTGTGTCCTGCAACAAACAACAAATGTTACACCAGTAAGTCACTGCTGTCAGTGTAAAATGCAACACACCGGTGGCATAAAACACCCATTGTTTTCTATGTAAGACCCATGGCTGGATATACAAAATGGGCAGCTTTAGTAGGCAATTTCAAAGTGCTCATATTATGCTTTTTGGCTTTTTCCCTTTCCTTTATTGTGTTATATATCTTTTTGTGTGTGTTATAGGTTTACAAAGTGAAAAAGCCCAAAGTCCACCCGGGACTTACCATCTCCAACAGAAAACACTGTTCACAAACTGCTCCAAACAGCTCTATTGTAGTCCAGCCTTTACTTCAGAGACAAACGTGGTCACTTTGTAACACACGTTATAATGCTCGCCTAGCTGCTAGCGTGGCACGCCCTCATACTCAGCTTCTGACTAGCTATTAGTTCTTACCTAGCTACTGCACATGTGCGACTCCCAACAAAGATGGTACAGAAGTGAGATGTCTCACTCTGTAGCTAAAACAGAGAGCTCAACACACAGGGTGAAAAGAGGAGCTGCAGCAGTGTGCAGTACAACAAAAATATGGTGTTTTTTGAAAATTAAACCATGTAAACCTATTCTGGTACAACCTCTAAATACAATTATGAACCTGAAAATGGGCATAATATGAGCTCTTTAAGTTTATATTGTGCTCAGGTGATGCATATTCCTAAATACATTTCGGGGGAGGGGGGGTCAATATGGAGCACAGAAGAACATCGATGGCATCTTCACAGGTTAATACAATAACGTGTCAGGTTACACTGCTGTTCTATTTCCCAAAGTGTGTCGACTTTCCAGAGAAGCAGCAGTTTTATCACAATGGATTGGCACATCCAGGCTACTGTACATTGACGACTTCAGTATTTTGTCTCTGTGCTACGGGTGTTAAATGACGTAATACTAAAAGATAATGGCTGTTGATGAATTTGGATAATACAGATTTTACAATATGCTGGTATAGTTCACTATTTAATCAATACTTCAGTCCTTTTCTAGTACAGGTACACTCTGTAATACCACTTAGTAACAATGACAAACTGAAAGTGATAATAGCAGTCTGCACTCTGCTAGTACACTGGTGTGTGTGTTTGAGTGTGATTTCCTTCCTCTATCGTTGCAGGGTACAAAAGAGGACCCAGCCCAGAGTAAAGAGCCAAAGTTCCTGGGTAAGGCCGGCTGGGTGAAGAAGGCCCCCGGCAGGCTGCTGGCCAGCTATAAGGACCGCTACATCCATGTAGAGAAGACAGAGATCGTGGTGTATGAAAATGAGGTACACTACTATTTCTGCCACAAGTTATGTCCCTAAGTTATCTATCTAAGTACTTTCACTACTGTATCATTTTACTGCACCGTGTCATGTTACTGGTGGAATGTCAGATTCTCTTCTGCTTTCATAAAATCACTGAAAGCTCTAGTCCAAACATATGTATAATACAATCCCATCATTGTTCAGAATATTAGAGCTGCAAAGATGAATCCATTAGTTGTCAACTATTAAATGTATCACCAACTATTTTGATAATCGGTTTGAGTCATTTTTTTAAAAGTAAAGTCTAAATTCTCTGATGTCAGCATGTTAAATGTGAATATGTTCTAGTAAACTGAATATCTTTGAGTTGTGGACAAAACAAGACATTTGAGGACACTGATCCACATTTTTCACTATTTTCTGACATTGTATAGAGACCAAACAACTAATCCATTCATCCAGAAACTAATCGACAGATTAATCGACTATGAAAGTAATTGTTAGTCGCAGCCCAACAGACTATACAACTATATCAGGCTGAGTTTACAAGGACAATGCAGTAGTTGTTAGAGGAATGTTAATTTGTTGATATGCATAAAAAGCTAAAATGGTAACTGAAATTACATAATTGGCAGATCATTTACCGGTGAATTTGTGTTGCAGGACCTGCAGAACTGCTTAGAGAGGCTTGACCTGGAAAACTACGATAAATGCCATGAACTAAAGAGCCCCTTTAAGAGGAAGCACAGACTGATTCTGATCCGATCACCCAAGACTGGAAATAAGGTGAGCTAAGAGATGCTTTGGGAGAAAGTTGAATTTTGTGTACATGCTACGGTAAGCAATCAAATAAGGCAGTATTTGAATAGAATTGGTGTGTTTGCTCACATACCATAGCTTTAGCTGTAGGGCTGGGTACCGATTTCCATACTTTTTAAGCACCGACCGAATTGCCTCTAAAGTATCGAGGATCCGGCTATAAAGAGGGACATCCGGTGAAATTTCCGGCGGCACCGGAGCAATCCCCGAAATGGAACGTCGTGGATATAGACTAGTGTCAAAATGATCAATTCTTGGGCAAAAGAAGAGAAATTTCATTTACATTACACCATCACACTTTTTTCAATTAATCTGAAATTTGTACAATTGTGTGCTATTAATTCCTCTCCATAGTGTAACAATGCAAAAGGAGCAAGTCCAAACGTAGAGAAGCTTCAGTGGCATACTATCACATATGGACTAAAGGAAGTGAAACTGAAGGAGAAACACATGTAAAGTCAAATGACAATATCTAGCATCGGGCAACATGAACTAACAACAAAGGCAGAACAATAAACTGAACAAAAACATGTTCTCTACTGTGTTTGTTCAACCCTGAAGTAAGTTTAAAAAATTACACTATGATTTGATTGATTAGCAACTTAAACCCTGTTTGCATTTGAACTCTGACACACATGGTAACAGGATGTGTAACAAATGTGATATCTGAAAACAGAAGTTGTGTCGTGGTTTGACAAGCTTGATCTCAAGAGTAAATTCATTGTGCACCAAGCGAACACGTTATTAAAAAATGATTCCTGGCAGAAAAGGGAAGTAAGTAAAAGCAGTTCTAGTACAAGTAGTAAACATTTTACTACTTTTCCCACTTTATACCTACACACCGCTAATTTTAATTTCAGATGTCCAAAATGAAAAATCATTCCAGACATCCATAGTGTAGCAAAAGTCACATGTAAAAAGACAGCCAATTGAGAGGCCTGCTGAGTTGTAACTGATGACTTGTCTGTATTTCCAGCCAATAATATGTATGTACACATTTACAGTTTTGTTTACACATTTACAGACCTGGGCCCTGTTTACACGAATACGCTCGCGGGTGAAAAACGACAAAATATTTTATCAGATGTGCCTTTCGTTTAGACGCACGCAGATTTCCCCCCCAAAACGCTTGTCTAAACACGGAAACGTGAGAACGCAACGCCACTTTTGCGTTTTCTCTTTAGATTGTTTCTGTCTAAACATAGCCTTAGGTACACATTTACAGGTGTATGTACACATTTACAGGTGTATGTACACATTTACAGACTTATGTACACATTTACAAATGTATGTACACATTTACAGGATTCATGTATGCATTTACACTCTCTCTCAGTACACTTGAACCTGAATACAGATTTGGAGATTTTTTTTTTTACTCATTTACAAATGTGATTACTACACACAGATTCTGAATACACATTTGCAGATTTCTGTACACATTCACAAGTCTCAGTACACGTTTAGAGATTATTTTACACATTTACAAATCTTATTACGCACACATGGATTGAGATACAGTTGCACAACTCTCCACACACATGGCAAATCGTTTTGCTACAATAATGGCCCCATAGCAGCACCTCTTCAGCACAGTTTCAATTAGGCTGTGGGCTGTTGTGAGTTGTTGTCACTTCCTCATTGAGGTCAGCTATCATGTTTGTGCACCGGCTCTAACAAATTGAGTCTTTTGAAACACTAATTATTTATCCAGGGTAGGTTTAATGATCATATATGCTGTGGTACACCCGCACGTAATACCTGGGGAAACCTGCCACAGCCTTACCTGTTTGCATCTCCACACTAGAACAGCTGTAAGGGCAACTCAGCAGTTAATAATGAGAAACATTTTAATACACAGCATTAACCTGTAAGTCTGAGGTCTGAGCCCTCTAGTTACAAGCAACAGGCCTGTCTAACCTTTACACCACAGCTGCTCCCACCACACAGTATTGCAGTACTCTTTCCATTTGCTGCTATACTCCGGTATCAAGATCCCTGTGTTCAGATTAAGAGTTAGGGTGGGTATTAAACCTTAATACCTTTGTATTAAGGTTTGATGGGGACAACATATGTCCATACTATCCAGTAAGGATAATCATACACATGAGTGGCAGGTATTCAAATTTGACTTTAAATGCATGGTCACATTCTTTGGCTTGTCTTGCTTATCCTGTGATTAGATATTTCCTGATCGAATTAGGAAAACTTTAGACTATATTTTATTTAATACACAAGAACTGTACAGTTCAATTCAAAAAAAGTGAAGTTGATCTAATTACCAAAGTAACGTATGGAGAAAAGTCATTGTTTTGGTGTCGGTACTGAGACTCATCATATTGGCATTGATATAGAATATTTTTAGATAATCCCCAATCCTCATCAAGAGCAGTAGAGGATACCGCGATAATCCATTTTTTTTTTCATATAAACAATGGATTAAATATAATAATAATAATGTATAAGGTGAAAGGTGTCGCTGGTTGGTACAAACCCACTTAGATTTATCACCCAACTCTGCAGATACTTTCAGTTCTACGCAGTCTAGTCTCTTTTGTATCATTATCTTATTTTTCTGGACTTTAAACCCTCTCATTAACCTAAAGCCCCTGACACACCAACCCGATGGCTGACCGTCGGCAGAAAAGGCAGTCGGACTGATCAGTCGGCTCTCCGAGGTCCAAAAAGTGCCTCGGAACACACCGAAGCGACGCCGTCTTGAGTGTACGTTCTGCGCGTGCGTAACCGGAAATGACAACACGTCACGTGGGTCTGGCTTCTCCAGCCGATAGTAATGGCGGCTTGTTCAAAATACGATCTCGTATTTTACGAAAATAGTTCACTGAAACGTGTTTCTGAAAACATTTTAAGCGAGAAATAGGCCATACAGTTGCTTGTCTTCATTTCAGATCGACAACGGTCAGTTTAAAAGATTTTCGTTCAATTTTGAGAGCCGTTCGTCACTCATCCCGCTCATTATTTCCGGGTTAGCACTCCACCAATCAGATTGGTGTAGTGAGTCCGACTGCCCGCCCTCCGACCAAGCAAGTGAGGTCGGCCAAAATGAAGGCCGACAGCTCCTCCGAGGGACGACGACACAGAACACACCGAACAGACTCGAGTCACTGACCTCGCCAGACTGTCCAACGGACGATTATCGGGTTGGTGTGGCAGGTCTTACTAGCAGCAGCAGCCAGCTGTTTTCAGTAAAAAAATAAAAAAAATTAAAAAAAAATCTTATGTATCGTGATTTTTTTGCGAGGATTTTTAAAATGATTTCTTCCCCCTATAATCGATAATTTTTATTTATTTGTTACCAATGATTCACCCAAATATTTTCTGTTTATACTGTACCGCCGATGGTGACTACATCATATCAGTTTCCAGCAAAACAGAGAGAAAGCAGAAAGTGCAGAAAATCCATGTTATGCACTTCTTTACCAATGAAATAAATGTCAGACTGACTGACTGACATGTGATGTGCATTCTTCTTAGAAAACAATTAGTTTTTAGAAATGTCTCATGATATATTGTCTCCAAAAGTGTATTATTTCAACTTTTGATTGATTTTGTTAAAATAGGAAAAGAAAATCCCATTACTCAATACTATCAAATCGCAATACTTCTAGAATCGCAATAAATTAAAATCGCAATCCAAAAATCCAATCAGCACCCATGTATCGTAAAAGAATCAAATTGGGACAAAAGCATGGTCCCAGCCCTAATAAACAGGCTGCACACTACCTGCTCAGCAGAAAACAGCAGACACAGTTAGAGACTAGCTGGAGACCAAACTGTAGCTAAAAAAAAGAGTATATTATTATGAAGAATGACAATATTTATTGTGGCCAGAATCATGACAAATGCTACTGTTGCTCTGTGTCTGCTGGATGTGTATGCAGGCAGCTGTTTGCCAACATGCCAACTTTGTGAGGTCATAATATGTCACTGTTACTTTCACAGCTTGGTCAACTTTGTCTGAGGTGCCCAAAAAAACCTGTTAATGCGGCTTTAGTAACCACAGGCACCTAAATCTCCTCTCCATCTGCTCCCTCTATAAGACTGATGTGCAATAAACATCAAGAACTGAAAGTACAATAACCTTATATATGCAAATAGTGCCACCTCATCATGTTCATTTATCTTGATTTTTATATTTTACTATTTAAATGTTGCTGTTTTATATTTTTTTTTAATTTATATATTTTTGTTTACTGTCATACTGAGAGCTAAACTGTGTTTGGTTGTTGTGAAACAATAACAATAAAGATTTGTAAAATTTAAAAAAAAAAAGTGTTCTAACCATGAATCACGTCTCTGGTTTGAGTCCAGCCGTGGACCTTTGTTGCATCTCTCTCTCTCCATCATTTCCTCTCGTCTCTCCTTGAAAGTGGCAAAAGGAGAAACGCACCATTACAAAATGGAATTTAAAAGTAGGGATTTTGCTGTAGTAGTGCAAAAAGGGAGGGAGGGGTTAGGTAGGTGTGTGTATGTGTGTGCGTGCGTGCTTGTGCAAGTGTGTTTTCACAAACACACTTGTGCATGTGTGTCACTGTTTCCCCCGGTGTGTGAGCAGTGGCCGGGCCGAGCAGTGAGTCAGACACCAGTGTGCACCGATGGGACTGAGTCTGCAACACACAGCGTCTTCTAGACTTGAGCTTTGCCTGGACATGCTGCTGTCTTCACTGATTTGGTGGCGGTTTGGGCTGCTAGATATGAGGAAAATATGCAATATGGGTTAACGTTGCTGAATATCGCGATAACGATATTACTTGCGATAAATAAACAGATATTAAAGTAGAATAGAATACTGTATTCATCCCCATAGGGAAATTCAGATGTCCAGCAGCTTAAAGAAGCAACCACATTTCCACACTGAAACCATACAGATAAATAAATAGCCTTAAAATAATTGCAAAGTGTTCTGTTCTCAGTTCTGCCTTTCTGCTGCTTTCGGTATTCTGCTAAAATACAGCAAATTGGTCGTTGAATTTAAAACAGAAATTAATAATGCACCAGGTTAATGTTCACATTAAGAATTGTCATTACATTTTGGGATTTTATTAATCAATATTAGCTCACTCAAACAAAGATTTTAATTGGAGAATTGATTATTTTAAGCCAGCCCTACTATGGAGCTACTATCTCTACTTTTTCTATGAGTTGGTCCCGTTTCCTTTTTTTTTTTGGCATTAAGTGTTTTGGTATCCATTGTCTTTGTCATTTTCTGTATAAAGGGAAGTAAAAAAAAAGGGAAATGTAACACAAGATTGTTTTGCGAGTTGAAATAACATAATTTCACATTTAACATTTCCTATTTGTTAAACTCTGAGTTCCTGAATCCGTGGGTAGTTTGTAGTCTATAGTGGTGGTTCAGTGTGAATGAAGTGGGCGGTGGGGGACGGGGGGGTGGGGGGGGTCTGAACAGCTACTTGGCTGCCTCTTGCTTTCTCCGGGGTAACCCTCTGCAGCTCTGGCTCTGCGTGGCGGAACGGTTTTATTAAAGCAGCCCAGCAGCAGCTTGTCTCATAACCAACCAACCCACCAGTGGCTGCTTTTCCACAGTTAAGATAGTTAAGATAGTTAAGATAGTCCGAAAAAGTTAGAAGTTTGAAGAGGTAGAGTGAGTGTAATGGATGAGTTCTTCTGATAAAGAGTTTGGGGACAACTTTGATCATCAACCTTATTTTGTGATGACTATTCTGACCACTTCAGTTGGTTCCCTGCATACATTTTGGGCACCACCTAAGCTAAATGAACATAAAACAAATGTGAGCATCAAAACTAAATTAAATATCTAATGATTGTAGTTATTCCCCAGTGGACTTCTTTAGCAAGTTTTGTCTTTAAAGATGCAGTAGGTAAGACTTATAAAACTAACTTTCTGTCATATTTGCTGAAACTAACCCTATGTTCGAGTAGAACTACATGAAGCAGGTCATTTGGAAAATAATCCTGCTCCTCTGGCACCACCTACAGCCTGTAGTGCGATTTGCAAAAATCCACAGCTCCCGGTTCAGATGCACCAATCAGGGCCAGGGGGGGGGTGTCTAACTGCGTGTCAATCACTGCTCAGGCACACGCATTCATTCTCCCTTGTGGGGGGAGGGGCTTAGGAGACCGTTTTGGGCTGTAGCGGAAAGGGGGGAGGAGAGACTGAGAAGTTGTCGATGTTCAAATTTTTTGGCTAAGTCCTGGATCTTCGCAATCCTACCTACAGCACCTTTAAGCTTTTTGAGTGTTATGTATTATCTGCTTTTCCAGTGCTTAACTTAACATTTTCTTGAGGGAGGACCCCTAAACCACCCCGTCAAATACTTGCACCTAAGTCTTCCACAAACCAAACACTGCTATAATAACAGCTGACACTGCTTTATGTAACTAAAAAAACTCTTCAGAAACAAAATATTGAATAGATAGATAGATAGATTTTTTTATTGATCCCAAAAAATGGGAAATAATGGTGTTGCAGCAGCAAAATATCAGACACACAGCACACATACAGAGTAAACATTACATAATAGGAAACAATATACATGAAATAATAGAATACTACCCGAGCAATATTTAAAATATATACAATTTGGAAATGAAATATACAACTGTTTCAATAGATATAGATAAACTTACTATACTTAATAGACAACTTATTAGAAAAACTTAATAGATAAAAATCTGAATGGCTGTTAGCTAAACCTGTGATTTGTTTTGTTTGGTTATTTCTTGTTTGTAGACTGTTTAATGGTCTTGGTTGATCTGTTCAGATTATTTTGTTCTTGTCCAAAAGGGTTGACTTTCTTCAAGCCGACCAAGTTAAAATATGGACCCGGATGGATGCAAAATTAATTTCTATTATCTATAAATAATGTATACGAACTAGGAGGGGGATACGACCAGAAAAGTTCTCAACTTCTTCCTACCCCTTTAGAACTTGAACACTGTTATTTGAGTTGCTTATTTGTTGCCTATGTTGCTGAGGATCCCATTTGTTATTCTTTTTTATTATTTTTGTTTTGAAGATTTTTTCATACACCTTTTTTTTTATTGCTTATTAGTTTTGCTTTGTGTTTGTATTTTCTTAACATGTTAAACATGTATACTGCAAATTGACTAAAAACAAATGTGACTGACAGGTCCACGATGTGAAGTTCCAAGCTCAGACTGCAGAGGAGAAGGAGGCTTGGATTAAAGCTCTGATCGATGGCATCAATCGAGCAAGGAACAAAGTCTTTGACGAGGTAAACATCTGTGTCACGGCCACACAGAATCATAAGTGTCTCCCTCTTTCAGTCAGTGACATCCTCGCTGAGTTTGTGTACACGTTTAGCTATTAAAAGCTCAAATGGATTCAGCGGCAGAGTGAATGAAAGGGTTTAATGTTTTCACAGGTGACGGTGGATGAAAGCAGTAATTTAGAGCATGTTACTCGGACAAGGCCTAAAGGGAACCGTAACCGGCGGCCACCGACCAGGATACACATGAAAGAGGTTTGTGTGTGTGTGTTAATGTGAGAATCCATTCATGTGTGTGTGTGTAACAAGACACTGTGTGGTTAGCTCTGCAGCTCAGAGTTTCTTGTTCTTCTCGTTTGGATGGTTTCCTTTTGGTTCGCGCGCACACACACGTACACACACACACACACACACACACACACACACACACACACACACACACACACACAGAAGGTATGAATGTGTTAGCGTCTGATAAATGACTAAACCAAACCATTCCAGATTGATATTTATTTACAGTAGCTCACATAAATTATTTTCTTTTGGTTCTGAATTTAAAAGCTCAAGAAATTCTAATAACAGTTATTGCTGTTACTTTCTGTGTATTTAAAATAATATATTTTTGATTACTACTCCACACTTGTTTAACTGATGTCTTGACCATTTCTGGATAATGTACATTTCCACATATTCACTCATTAATTTACATCGCTTCTACTTTGTTTTACTTTGTCTTTTGACTGCTGTTAGGCTACTGTCAACCAAAGTCAACACATTCATAATCACTTCCCTTTCTGGTAGACTTTTATTGTGAAACATCTGTGCAGGAAGTGGTGAATTTCATTGACAGCAGCTTAACGGCAACATTGAAATGATTGGAACAAATCTGGGAATGGAAACTGTATTTCTGTTCAAAAGAAAAATGTAGGCCACGTGAAATTGATGAATTGAGTTCTAAGGTTTAAAGTCAGAATTCTATTTTTCTTCATAATTCGGTCAGGAATAAAAGTCAGAATTCTAAGATTATTTCTAATAAGAAATCTGAGAAAAGATCTCAGAATTCTGACTCTAAACCTAAAAATCTCAAAAAAAAATTCACATGTGGCCCTAATCCTCCTCTGTATGAGTATGACATGACTCTTCCCAGCCTTTTTTGTATTATTAGCAACCAGCCCATATGTTTGTGTAACATAACAAAATTGGTATATTGGCTTTTAATTGAATTAAATGTCTTGTCTGTGTGATATCTTTTTTTCCTCTAGGTAGCTGATGTGTCATCTGATGGTATCCTGCGTTTGGATCTTGATCTTGAGAATGCCTTATTGCCTAATGGGACCCATCATGCCAGTGTTGATGGCACTGATAGCCCAAAAGAGGCACTTAAAGTCCCAACTCCTCCGTCCAACGCCGGTGAAGCTGCGGAGCAACAGTCAGGGGCAAGTGCTGAGGAGGAAGCTCACACTGAGCCGGAAGTCAGCCCCCAGAAAAAGGTCATCAAACCTCCCATGCCCCCTACCAAAGAGGATAAGCCCAGTTCAATACCTGAGGAGGAACTGGATAAGGATGATGGCCCAGAGAAAAAGGTCTGTGAAATGCTAAATAACCAGGGTGCGATTTGTGAAAAAAAAACAGAGGGGGTAAATGTTATGTAAAATAAGATCACTTTGCGGTGAAAACAAAATACTTTCACCCAGGAAACGCTTGCTTGTTCCTCGGGAGCGTTTCTAATCCAAACCACGATTTTTTTCCCCTAAACTTAACTAGTCGTTTTAACTGTCATCGCTGCATGACGCTCACTTTTTCTCGCCTGAACTCCACTACCACGGGCCCTGAAAGGAGCGTCACCTGGCGGTGCCTGTAGCCGGCTCGCAGTCACCTATTGGCGGCTAAACACATCTACCAACTGCCGCTGATACGACGGAGCTCTGTCGCGGCTAAACACAGCAACTGCCGCTCGGATTTTATCGTTCTGTCTCACCAATAGACTGTTCAACGTTACAGTGCTTTGCGTAGTTCAAAATACTTCTTTTCTAGGTATATAATATATGGTCTATTGGTGAAGTAGCATTGATCACTTTGCAGTGGCGATTTTAGACCCTTTTTAGGGGGGCTCAAGCCCCCCTAAATTCCATCTCAGCCCCCCTAAAAATTCTAATAATTAAAAACAAATTAATATTTTTTTATAATTAAAAACAGGTTTAATATCCTGTGTCGCTGTCGCCAATGCTATGCACCTGTAACCCAGTCATGGACATTTTTATTTTTTATTTATTTATGGTTTACACCTCATTATCATTTCATTTGGTTCTGGTAGTCATAAAGGGACTTTCGTAGTTTTTTCATATGTTCAATATTTTTTGCATTTATCCTCTGTTATAATAATAAATATATTCATTGTTATCCAGTGAAAACTGTATCCGTGTCACATTCTCATTAGGGGCTGAGTCCCCCTAATGCTCTGATCCTAGAATCGCCCCTGTCACTTTGAGGGGGGGGGGGATTTAGTCTCCACCGTGGATACAAAATAATTCAGCAGAGGCAGAGATATATAGACCAGAAAAGGGGGAAATCCCACACAACCCCCGCAGCAAATCACACCCTGTAAATAACCCTTATAATGCAGTGCAGAAATATTCGTGTATGTCTTTCTGTTTGAATGAAATGGTTCCATAACATATTATGTCATGCTTTTTAAGGTCCTGGTGCCGCCTATGCCTCCATGTAAAGAAGCAAAGCCCTGTGCCGTGCCTTTTGAAGAAGCTCCAGAGGAGGCCAAAGCTGAGAAGAAGACAGGTCCACCACCAACCCCTCCCAACAAACCCAGCTCCAGCAGCTCCACAGGCAACCTCGCAGAGGCCCCACAGACCAGGCCAAACTCCCACCCTCCTACCCCTCCATCCAAAGAGCACAAACCCTCCCATCCTGCTGTAGAGCCAGACCAAGAGGTCCAAGGCACGGCTGAAGAAAATGAGGAGAAGGAAGAAGTCGATAAGGAGGAGGCTGTGGAAACAGATGAGGCAGACCGGTCTATTTCTAAAGAAGCTGTACCCAGTGTCAGAGATGATGAACCTGAGAGTCCCAGCGACAGGTCCCAAGGACAGGTTTCTGAAGAAGAATCAGAAGAATCTGTAAGTAGTGGTATTAACGAAGCATCCGGCAATGAGCCACTCAGAAAGAGCCCCAGTCCTCTTCTAACCGCCAAGAAGAAGCCTGAGAAAGCTGTTCAGCCCGACACGCAACACGCAGACGACAGCACAACTATAACGCAGACTAACGAGGGACAGGACCCTGCTGCATTACCGCAAACAGCCTCACGTACCTCAGCCAGTTCTCCTCCAGCAGAAGAGGCACCACCCAAGAGCGAAGTCCCACCAATAGTTGTCTCTCCGAACGACCCGGTCAATGACAGCCTCAGCCTGAGTCCGCTGCTCTCTCACTTGCCCGGGGATAAGAAAAAGAAGACAGAGGAGAAGTCTGTAGACAGCGGTCAGCACTCGGACGCTGACAGCGAAGGCTCCGGGAGTGAAGACACGCTGGCGGCTTCCACGGCCGCGTTGAGAGGAAGCAAAGCTGGTCTGGATGTGTTGGACACCAGGGAGGGCAACATTCAGATCCCTGTTAGTTTGAGGCTGACACAGACCCGAGCCAAGCCTCAGGTTAGACCAAAGGTCTTTCCCCATCGGCGCTCACAGCCTCCCACTCCTGCTCTCAAACCCTCAATCAAGGTCCGGTCCGCCTCCATCGGAGATCTACTGTCTGATTCTCCAGTGTGTATTCAGGCGAGTCCGCATACTAGAGCTGGGGCTGGAGACGGCGGGGCTCCTCGTGATGATGTCATGGAACTTGAGACTGAAGTGGCGCTGGAGATGGAAAAGACGAGGGAGCTCCTGAGCAGAGTGTCCCAGTCCCAGGGGGGAGGTGGCGGCGAGGGCATGCCAGAGGATCTGCTGGTCAAGGCCATGGAGAAGCTGAAGACGGCCGACCATGTCCTGAGGGAAGTCAATAAACTGAAACTTGCAAAGAGCCCAAGCATCAGGAAGAGCTGGTGAATGGCAGTCATAGCAGGTTGACTTGGAATTGACCATTCGCTAAACCCCTCCCCTGAACAGTGATTGACCAATCATAGCTTAGCAACCCTTAAATAGGCACAGCAAGCCTGTCAAGCTTTGGGTTTTCATACTGTACGGTTTGCGTGATATTCGGTTAGGGTTTGCCACCCGTCCCTTAAAATACGGAATCGTCCCGTATTTCAAAATAAAATAGTGTGTCGCGTTCATGTAGAAGCCACAAGTCCGTATGAAATAAACGCGCGTGCGTGATCACGGAAGGCTTGTATCATGTGGACGCGCCGACAGTGATGTTGTCATTACTTAGAATTCCTCATGGGGGCGACAGAAACTACGCACTATAGCTTAAAAAGTGTTTCATACTGTTTAAACGGAGACAGCGTTTTCGAACAACTTGCTGAGCTAACGATAGCCTGCTTATTAAATTAAATTATTAATTAAATTAAATTAACGGTTGCCGGCAAGAAATGAGAAGTCTTCCTCTGACTGAAATCAAAGCCTGACAGGTGTAGCAATAATAACGGGTCAGGGTTTAGCAAACGGCCATATGATGGACTTGGGCAGAATGACAGAAATCTCGTATTTTTTTAAAGGTTATGCAGCACATGCAATTGTTCGCTCATAATTAACTAAGTGCAATTATTTCTGTAGCTGAAGGTAATGCTTAATGTTCTACTGTGTATTGTTTATTTCTTGTTATATATGAAATACTGGGATATTTTCAAGAAGGATTACTTGAAAGTTAATAAGAGAATTAATAATATAATGACATAGCAGTACTGCCTATACATGCAATGAGAACGTGCAAAAAGTACTCGTAAGTGTTAATACCAAATTACACAACTGTTTTAATAGTTTAATCCTTGTTGTGGATTCAAGGGCCCTTTTTAATATTTTAGATACTATGTTTTTGCTGGCAGTTTATATGAGGGAATTTATATTTTACATACCTTAAACTTTTACTATGCCATGTTCTGTTTAGTGTTGATGAGGAAAGATGTACCAACCTAGCACAGGAGCTTCCTGAAAGGAATATTTTCAGACTAATCATGTAATTAAAGTAAAATGAAAAACTGCTACTCCATAATGATTCCAGTTTTGATATTAATGTTGTTAAGTTTTTCATACTCATATTGTACATAGCACAGAAAAAAGAGCTTGTAGCAGCCCCTTTGGCTCTCACTAACCCCTCTTACAGTTTAACTTTACATTCATTTGATTATATGAGGGGTAGTTAGTGATTTTTCTCGCAATTCTAATCATGAACTCTGAAGAATTTCCCCCTGTCATTTAGAGTAGGCAAGAATATTTTCTAACATTAGATATACTTTTTGTACTCTTTGGTTAAATGTGCTATTGGCCAAATAAACAAAGGGAAACTATCTGTTTATGTTGTGTGTCTTTAATACAGTACCTCTAGAAAGCGCCGCAAGTATATTTATTTAAGACATTGTTACATCTGTTCTTATTTACTTTGTATTATTCTCTATTATTGGTTTCCTTTTAGAAAGATGTTTTCAAACCTTGCTGAAACCTACCAACTTGATTTTAGTCTGCCCACTTAAAATGTGATTCACAGTACTTAATGCTGAAATCAACAGAAAATGTACAACAATTTTGAAAATCAATGAATTCTTTGTTTAAAAACTAATTTTTCAAGCAAAAATGGCAACATTTGCTAGTGTTAGCTTTTTAAATGTAAGGATTTGCGGCATTTCTATGTTTTATATAATTTTAAATTCATTACCTTTGGATTTTGGAATGTTGGTTGGATAAAACAAGTAACTTGAAGACATTTTTATTTAACCTTTATTTATACTCGAAGGGCATTGAAGTTTCCCTCATTTTCAATGACGACGAGTTTTTATTCTTATTTTTATTTTTTATTATAAACATAAACTTGGGCTTTTCAAACCCGTGAGAGGCATTTTATAGACCAAGCAATCAATTAAAAAAGTAATTGATTCGTTAATAATGGAAAAGATAGCTGGAACCTTTTGGCCATATTCGGAAGTAGCAAAGATACAAAAAAAGGATGTTTCAACTTTAAAAATGGAATATTCGTTTTATTTTGAAGGTCGTGAACGGAAGTCATTATTTTCACAGTTTTAGTGTGCGTAGCTTAACAGAAATAACTGCTCGGCACAGCGTCCAGCCTCCTTTCATCAACCGAAAAAAATAATATGCGATAGCACTACCATGAGAGAGGTGATAACAAAGTGTCCGAGGCGCCTTTGAAACACAAACAAAGATGGAGGACGATCTGGCGTCGGAGGATGATATCTGTAAGTAGGAACCAGCATTGATTTTCACTCAGCTGTGTGTGCCTAAGGGAGCGACCTGTCATTCTGTCCGCAGCGGCAGCAGGATGTCCGTTGACCAGACAGGGATACATGTTAGACTTCTTGAAGTTAACAGTATGGAAGCTGCGTTCCAAAAGTGTTTTACACAATGGCAATATAGGACGGTAGACTGTAACGTTACTAACAGTAGAATAGGTGACGTTATAGCCACAGTATTCATTCGTCATTGATAACATCACGGGGCGATTTTCAACCTCATTTCCATCTGCCTGTCATAGACTGGTATTGTGATATTGATGTAGGTCTACACATGTATACACACATGGTAAAGGATATTGGGCAGTGGCCCACTGGACTTGTTCCCTAGTGTTAAATTCTCACTCTTGTCATCACCCCATTGTTCTGGCCTGACCAGCGGGAGCAGTCGTCTTGCCCAAGGGCAGGAATGTAGATGTGAGGAGCTGGGGATGGAACGGCCAACCGTAGAGCTGCACAGCAGAACATCGTGAAGGCTTCACTGCACAGTGTGGGGACAGAGCACGAAGCAACCACCACTTACTTACCTCCAGTGGCAGTATTATTATTATTATTTTTCTTTTTCTTAACATACAAATCATACAGCCCAGACTAAAATCAAGAAAAGATGACAGTAACTAGAATATTTAAGACCATTCGACAAAATAGCTCAGATACTTTCTAGTATAGATATCCAATCTGGCAAACCGTTTTTATGACATCTTTTCAAACGCCGCCACCCTAGCCATCTCACAAGCCCACTTCTTGATTGACGGCACCCCTTCATTCTTCCATCCTCTTAAAATAATCTGTCAGGCTATCATTAAACTAGTCTGGATCATCTTGGGCTGAATGGAACCTGGGTCCCTGCAATCAGACATAGGTTATCACCAGGGTTCCAAATTAGCACCATTTAGCAGCCAAATGCTGGTAAAATATGCAATTGGCTGGTAGATTTGCTTCACTCACCAGCCAAAAAACAATGGTAATCCTTTGAGTGGCTGGTAAAATTTGAACATTCACTAGCCATTTGGCTGGTGGACAAAAAAGTTAATTTTGAACCCTGGTTATCACGGATCCCGATCCAAAATTCCTGGACCTTATCACAGGACCATAGGACATGAAGTAACTGGCCGTCCTCTGTCTTACATGATGCCCAGTGCTTCTTAACACCACTACAGCCAAAAAGGGTTAATACCCTGAGTCTTAGGCACTGAATACAGTGCGAATCAGCTTGTGTTGTTGCTTTTCTCAATGGCGCGCAGACCACCCTTAACCGTTATCGATCCCTCCTTGTCTATCATTCCTGACAGTGCTGTGGTCAGAAAAGGAGTTCCACGATGCTGCGAAGAGGAACGACCCCGAGAAAATGCAGGAACTGATCAAGAAAGGTGTGGACGTCCAGGCCAAAAATAAAGTAAGTCTGCTGAAGGACCAACATGACATGTACACTTCTGTGGGCCTTTAACCAGTCATTGCTTTCAAATTCTATAGGTCCTCTTCACGGCAGCCTTTTTGATTTCCATAGCAAGAAAAGCAGAGGTGAATGTCCGCTTTGTAAACGTCCAGCTATAAACTGAGTTGTTGTTTCCCGTCTCTGCACAGATAGACCGTAAAGCCCTGCACTGGGCAGCAGGAGCTGGGAACGAAGAGGCTCTACGTCTCCTACTGGGCCATGACCGGGAAGTTGATGAGAGGGACGCTGTATGTATGCACGTTACTAGTGAGATCACAATGACGATTTACAACTGAATTCATTCATTCCCTAACACTAAGGCTATGTTTAGATGGAAATGATCGGAAGAGAAAACGCAAAAGTGGAGTTACGTTCTCACTTTTTATTCCGCGTTTAGATGAGAGTTTTGGGGGGGAAATCTGCGTGTGAAATTCGATGTAGTATGCACACCAGGCGGCTAGGTGGTAGTGTGAAGCACTGCCACACAACACCACCAAGAAACGCGCGCCTGCGTAGAACCTTCCTTCCACTTCTCTCCTTAGTAGCGCGAAACCAAAACATGGCAAAGCGAACAACAAAAGCTGACAATTTTGTCTGGACAGACGAGGAGGTGGAGTTGCACTTTTGTCTGATGATGACCGACAGAGTCGACCGCGATAAGCCACAGCACAGCACTCACAGGAGCACTACCAATATCCTGAACCTCGCAGCCCTTCAGCCGCTGCTTGAGAGCGAGAGGCAGCGGGCAGAGGAGGCTGAAGCAGACCCTCCTCTGCCCGCTGTCACTCGCTCTCTCTTTCACTTTCACTTTTTTGCGCTTTTAAGCCCCAAAAACGCCGTCGCCGTATAAACGAAAGGCACATCTGATAAAATATTTTGTCGTTTTCACCCGCGAGCGTCATCGTGTAAACAGGGCCTCAAATAGTAGTGATTCCACCCTTAGGCCTGTTCATGAAAGCCTTTACATTTGCTGTCGCTTTTTTCATCTTTTATATAACAAAGTAAATCCTAAAAGAATTCATCTTAAGTTTTTTGCGTACCAATGATTTAAAACTGTGGTGTTTATCTCCTGAGGTAAACATAGAGATCATATGTGTGTATTCTCTGTAAAGCTGTAACTTCCGATAATACATTCTAATAGAAATGTTCCAATGACAATCTTCCCAAAATGACATGAAACATGCATCGATGAATCCTCTTTTGTCATCTATCAAATACTTAAAACACCAAAGTCACACAACACAAACACAGTAACCGATGGAGGCAGCGGTAGACCAGCAGGAGGTCATGTAAATGAAGAGAGCAGAGATAATGGCTTCAGTTCACCGTCGGAAAGGGCTGTCTGACGGCAAGGTAAAGCGCTGAAAATATTCTAAATAAAGCCTACACTTAAGCTGATATTGATGCATTATATTTTTTAGGTGTCTAAAATCTGTTTCGCTGCCTCCCCCGTCCAAAGAAGTACATTGCTCAGCTTCCGTGTCGGTACTCCTAAGCTGCATCTCATGTCCCTTAAAGTGCTCATATTATGCTTTTTGGCTTTTCCCCTTTCCTTTATTGTGTTATATATCTTTTTTGTGCACGTTATAGGTTGACAAAGTGAAAAAGCCCAAAGTCCACCCCAAAGGGACTTACCATCTCCAACAGAAAACACTGTTCACAAACTGCTCCAAACAGCTCTATTGTAGTCCAGCCTTTACTTCAGAGACAAACGTGGTCACTTTGTAACACACGTTATAATGCTCGCCTAGCTGCTAGCGTGGCACGCCCTCATGCTCTGCTTCTGACTGGCTAGTAGTCCTTACCTATCTACTGCGCATGTGCAACTCCTAACAAAGATGGTACAGAAGTGTGATGCATCACTCTGTAGCTAAAACAGAGAGCTCAACACACAGGGTGAAAAGAGGAGCTGCAGCAATGTGCAGTACAACAAAAATATGGTGTTTTTTGAAAATTAAACCATGTAAACCTATTCTGATATAACCTCTAAATACAATTATGAACCTGAAAATGAGCATAATATGAGCACTTTAAATTGCTTCCCATGGGAGGAGAGAGGCAACGAGCAAGTTTTTAGTGTTTTTAGACGTCCTTTTCTTTGAAGCGTAACAAGAATTCGTCAGCTGTATGGGTGGAGTTAGAAACTCCTTCAGCTGCACTGCTCTCTGTATCCTCGCCTATAGCTCCTCAGAGATCCCTCCTTGCTCCTCGGGGCGGGAATAAGAGCTTTGAGACGGCCTTTACAGAGGAGGGACAGAACAACTTCCGGTTTAGCTGAGGACCGAGGAGCTATTGAATAAGGGACATGGGATGTACCTCTAGTCTCCCATTGCCAGCTCTATCTTCACAGCGCTGTGGAGTAAGGTCTGGCTACACCACACATACATTCTGGGAGAGGAGAAAACAAAACGCTCTGGTTTGTTTTCATTTCTTTAATCCAATCACAATCGTCTTGGGGGCGGTGCTAAGCTCCGGACGCAGCGACGGTGGCTCTGCAAAATAGTCTCAGGAAGGAACTTGTTTCGGTGGAACATTTGGACACCGCAAACGTAAACGCCACATACAATTTTTAATGAAGTTAAAGGCAGCTACACACCGGGCCGATAATCGGCCGTTGGACAGTCATTGACTCGAGTCTGTTCGGTGTGTTCCGTGCCGTCGTCCGTTGGAGGAGCTGTCGGCCTTCATTTTGGCCGACCTGACATGCTGGGTCGGAGACAGGGCAGTCGGGACTCACCCGGAAATGACAAGCGGGATGACCGTGACTAAGCCTCTCAAAATCTGCCGAAAATCTTTTAAACTGACCTTTGTTGATCTGAAATGAAGACAGATTCAGCAACTGCATGGCCTATTTCTCGTTTAAAATGTTTTCAGAAACACGTTTCGGTGAACTATTTTAGTACAATATGAGATCGTATTCTGAATGCGTCGCCATTAATGGCCGGTTGAAAAATCCAAAATCCGGAAGAAGCAGCCAGACCCACATGTCGTATTCGTCCAATCAGCTGCCGGTTTTAATTTTTTGGGCGACAATACAGATTAGCGCCGCCTGCTGTTATGGAGACGTATTACGTTTCGTCGCTTTGGTGTGTTCCGAGGCACTTTTTTGACCAACTCGGGGAGACCGATCAGTCAAACTGCCTTTTCTGCCGACGGTCGGCCATCTGGTTGGTCTGTAATGGTCTTAACAGTTCACTACAGTACAATACAGTAACGTGAGCTATTTAAATTAGCTGATACATGGTTAAACCTCATTAGCTCTTACCAGTGTATCTCTGTGTGTACTTCGTCCACAGCAATCCCACCAATCGGTCCCAAAACGTCCCAGTTAGAGAGGAAAAGCCGTAAACACATTCTTTGTCAATCTTTACAATCGTTCCCCGAAAGAACCAAGCAGGCCGGCCTTGTTGCTAGCTGGAAGTTTTGCGAGGCGATGGACATCCGGTAGAAGATCCAGCGCGACTATCTGGAAAACGAACCGCTGTCGATCCAGACTACTGTACTCCTGCCTGCTTCCCCAAACTGGGGACGTGCCGCCTGCCATCTACTGTGGCCAATACACTGACTCTGGATAAGTACCTCATACAACCACAAAACTATCCCTTTAACTCCGTTAGGAACCTTTGTAACATAAAACAACCAATCAACCACACGGTAAGACAAAGACAGACCAGGGCTAGTAGGGAGTATTCTACATAGATATAGAACAATATATATGGTATTCTACTTCATATACTTGTATTATCAGAGCTTCACTGTCATATAACAGTTCTAAATGTTTGCCCACAGTTTGGCATGAATGCTCTGCTTCTGGCATCGTGGTTTGGTCACCTAAAAGTCCTGCAGATCCTGGTGTCGTGTGGAGCAAAGCTCAACTGTGAGAACAAAGTAAGAGCTGCTTCCATCGATTAGTTGTCAACGAATCAATTTATCGCCAACTATTTTGATAATCGATTCATCCGTTTAAGTCATTTGAATGAAAAAAATCTCTGATTCTAGTTTGTTAAATGTGACTATTTTTCTAGTTTCTTCACTCCTCTGACAGCAAACTGTATATCTTTGAGTTGTGGACAAAATGAGAAAATAATCGACAGGATGATCGACTATGAAAATAACCGTTGCTTGCAGGCCTAGCTGCTTCATTTTATCAACCCTACAGATGCAAACTATGAGGTTTAGTCTGATTGATATCTCATAACTGCCTGTGTGTGTGCGTGCGTGTGTGTGTGTGTTAGGATGGTCTGAGTATGCTGCACTGTGCGGCCCAGCGAGGCCACATCAGAGTGCTGGAGTTCATCATGGAGGACCTGGAAGACATCTGTCTCGACAGAGTTGACAAGGTGACTCCTCGCTTGACACCGTTTTCAATTTACAGACAGATGTCGTACACGTCGTTTGAAAAGAACTGTCTTTTTGTAGAAGACATGAGTCTAAATCCTCCCTTTCTTTCCATGTCTTTACTATAACAAACATGTAGCTGTTTGTTGTCAGAATAACAGCAGTAGGCCAATAAATGAAGGTGAATGGAACACAACCCTTCTATTGGAACAGTGTACAGTGTAAGGTGTAGTGTAGTGTGTGTAACCTGCTGATGTCTCTCGGAGCAGTTAGGGAAGACAGCGCTTCACCTGGCTGCTGAACATGGACAGTTTGAAGTGGTGGAGTTTCTGATTGGAATGGGCTGCACACATGGTTTAAAGGACAAGGTAGGGACACACACACACACACGCGCACACACACACACACACACACACACACACACACACACGCACACACACACACACACACACACACACAGGTTTGTGGCACTATCTTTGTGGGGACCCGTCATTGACATAATGCATTCCCTAGCCCCTTACCCTAACCTTAACCATCACCACTAAATGCCTAACCTTAACCCTTACCCTCACCCTAACCATAACCTAATTCTAACCCTAATCCTAAAACCAAGTCTTAACCCTCAAACAGACCTTTGAACTTGTGGGCTCCAGCATTTTGGCCCCACAAAGCTGTCGGGACCCCACAAGTATACTGGACTCCTGGTTTTTGGACCTCACGAATATAGTTAAACAAGCCCCTGTACTCAAGCAAACAGGCATGACACAAGGCTGTTATGCATGATGAAAAGAAAATATGAAGTTATTTTCAAATAGTGCACAGCTAAAATGTGATACTTCACCATTTAATAGAGCTCAACGGTGACTGCCCACTTTTTGAACGGCTCCGGTTCCCTCATTCAGTTGTTCCATTGACGTTTCATTAAATGTTCATATAAAGAGTTTTAAGCCTGGAACCAAGCCAACCAGCTACGAGATGAATTGTGACCATAAAACATTTGATTTGGCGCCAAATAACATTTTAAAAACTGGAAAAAAAGAAAAAGACTGTAGAGAAACTATCGTGGACTTCAATGGTTGCAGCTCACTAACTGTTTGTGGGTTCAAGAGGTGTGGTAAATATTTCCATGGTGACAGAGAGCTCCAACATACAGGCACGCCGCTGTTGCGCCTAGGATTGTGGGGAGTGTAGTACTTCTCCATAACATCGCGAATAAAACATGTTTTTTTAAAATTCCATACGGACTTCTAGCTTCTACAGGGACACAAACCTTCGTTTCACAATCTCACAGCTCGTGGTCAGTCTACCTCGGATGGTTCAGACATTATGGCAGATAATAAATATCCTTATGGAGAAAGAATGAATGGGACTTTTACTTCCAGAGCCACACTGTTGAACTCTATTTGTTAGGCTGCCACCACCACACCTTGGCCAGGGTAACATGAGCTGAAATGCATCCATCATTCCGGAGTTATAAAGCCGTCTTTAAACAAGCAAAGAGCATAAAGCAGGATGTGTTGTGTAAACTGGGCAGGGACATAGGCAAGCTAAACTCTCCAGTTACGGTTCCTTCCTACAACTGAGTAACTCAAAGTAAATACACTGCAACTGACACTTTTCAGTGTACACAGCCGGGGTGAGCCACATGCCATGGTTGGTGGTTACCATGTACTGTGTACCACATTAATACTCCATCAGAGTTAGTTTGATTCTCTTGTTCTTTTTCAACATTTAACAGACGTACATGGAGCTCCAAAGTGTTCAATATAAAAAGTGTCATTGAAAAAAAGATGAAAACAGACTTTTGTAAAAGGGCCTTCTTTGAGAAAATTCTTTTTTATAAATTGGTAAATTTTTGGTAAAATTGTTGAAATATTTAGCTTTCCCACTCCGGGCCCTATTTTAACGATCTAAGCGCCTGACGCAGGTGCGTTTAGAGCGTGTCCAAATCCACTTTTGCTAGTTTAAAGGCGGAAAAAAGGCTCCGTGCGCCGGGCGCATGGTTCAAAAGGGTTGTACTTAGTGTCTTCATTAATTCATAGGTGTGTTTTGGGCGTAACATGCAATAAACCATTCAGAGTGTCATCTCCCATTCCCTTTAAAAGTCAGGCACGTTTGGACCTTGGCGCATTGCTATTATGATGGCGGATTTGCACCGTAATATTTTTATTTGTAATCTTTTGCATGTTTGTGTGCTGCTGCGCTTCCCTGTGTATATGTAACAAGCAGAGTGTGTGCGCGCTGTGCACGAGCCTAGGCATTTTACTAATTCGCTGTTAAAATAACAATGAAATGCTGTGCTATTGACTTTAGACCAGGTTTTTGTTGGTCAATGGCGCGATCACTTCCTGCTGCTTCAAGATAGTAATACGCCAAGAATGCACCTGAACACACCTCCCTGTAAGACCAGCACGCCGATGGGCAATTGGTATTAAAACGACGTGGGCGCTGGACGGGAAATTGACAACTGCGTCGTCGGTCTTAAACTAGCAAAGACACTTGCATCGGGCTTTGTGCTGCACTGCGCCAGGTGCAAGATAGGGCCCTCCAAGTGGTAGTGGTATGCGATGCAAATGTGACCAAAACTACTACAAAAGAAGGAAAAAAAGACACCAAACCTAATCAGTGAGCCTTGGGATCATTTAGAAAAGGTATTAGAATACCACAAGGCCAATACCACCATCTGACAGGGACCAAACGTTGGACATTACTGGTTCATGTGACACTTTCAACAGACTTCTCATTTTTGGTTTGGACCAGAGATCTCCAACTGGGGGGGTCCGGGACCTAGATTTACTGCAGGAGGACCACCAAATTATTGTTAATGTTTTGAAAGTTGGTAGCCACCAACAGATACAGTTAATCCTAAAAATTCACTGCGCAACATGTATGTGTAACATTAAAAGATAATTTATAATATCATGCCAACAGTTATTATTTTAATAGCTTAGTATCCTATGCAAATAAGGTATAAAGGCTTTAGGCCACCCAAACGTTATTGTAGGCCCAGTTTAATATGCAACTTCATTTTCTACAATATGTGTAAATATGGCAATATATGGCTTAAAAAACATGGAAGACCCCTGGTTCAGACCATAGACTGTATAATATTAATGGACAGAGCATGTGCGACGTCACCCATTGGTTTGTGGGGATCTGCTATGAGTCGTCGAGTTTGCCGTTACGGGCGCAGCCATCCTGGTTGCGGATGTGACGATTTTAGACGAGAGGGAGGAGTGAGGGAGGAGCCATGGACTGTTGGGCGCTATCTGACTGTGACGTTAGCTGAGAGTTGGCAGCGCTGCTTACCACCATAATTCAAAACATGAACATCATTCTGTATTGCAGAAAACTTAAAACTAGCGATTGAGACCATAAACTCATTATGAAAATGTTTACTAAGGTAATAAATCAAGTGAGAAGTGGGTCACTTTCTCATAGACTTCTACAGAAACTGACCTCCTTTTGCAACCGCACACGTCACCCCCTGCTGGAATTCAGATAGAATGCAGGTTTAAGGCACTTCCGCATTTGCAGCACTTCGCCGAACCAGATGCTTTATCCATTAATATTATACAGTCTATGGTTCAGACCTTAAAAGCAGTAAGGTGTTAACAGCCTCTGTTGACTTGTTTTGGTGGATGTACTGTATGTGGAGGAAGTGGTCTCAGAATGGGTTTATATAGTTGTAACGTGTTTATGTCTGGACTACAGGATGAGAACACAGCCGTGCATCTAGCAGCCAAGTGTGGCCACACTGAGGTCCTGCAGAAGCTGGTGGAGACTGGAGTGGACGTGGATGAGAGAAACACAGTGAGTGGACTGGACTGGACTGGGCTGCATACTCCCATGCCCAATTTGTCTTACTTAATTAGAGGGACTGTGGTGCATAATTGGCTGCCTGTCTTGTGGAGAAATAAAGGTCAAAATCTATCTTTTGGAGAGAGAGAAAAATACACCTCAAGAAGCATGCAAGAACACTACAATGGGTGGTTTACAATGCATAGTTTATAATAATATAATAATTATCATCATCTTTGTTTATAGAGCACTTTTCAAACTCCACCTACAAAGTGCTTCACAAAACAATCAAATGGGCCCCATGAGCGAGGCTCAGTCCTTGACGCAGTGGCTATGGATTCGATTCCAACCTGGGGCCCTTTGCTGCATGTCCTTCCCCTCTCTCTCCCCTTTCATTTCTTTACCTGTCCTATCAAATAAAGGCCTAAAATGCCCAAAACATAAGGCACAAATCAAAACTATTTGGTGTATAAAAACCTGTACAATTTAGGTAGGAATAGAAAAAAAACAAAGGGTAAATGCTGTAGCTGTATCCCTTCCAACCACAACAGTGATTCACTTCTTGGTTCTCTGTTTCGTGTCATTGGGTACGTCCCATTGCCTCTTCGAGTCCTCCACTTGCCTCCCTTCCTCGCGTCTTAGTCCCTCCCACCGAGGAGGCACGGGAGAGACGCGAGGAAATCATCGGAGGAGAGAGGCAACGAGCAAATGTGTTTTAGAGGGATGAGACGTCCTTTCCTCTGAAGCGTCACATGAATTCGTCAGCTGTTTGGGCGGAGTTAGCAACTCCTTCAGCTGCACGGCTTCCGGGAAGGCTGCTCTCGTGTATCCTCGCCTTTATCTCCTCGGTGATACCTCCTCGATGCTCGGTCCTCGGGACAGAAATAAGAGCTTTGAGACGGCCTTCGCCGAGGAGGGACAGAACATCTTCCGGTTCAGCCGACGACAGAGGAGTCGAGGAGCTATCAAATAAGGGTGATTGATATGAGATTCAGCCATTGTAAACTAACCTTCTGTTCCGCCCGTTGGTTGGACAACATAAGCTCTTGTAACACTTGTAATGTTGACACTCTTATCTCGGATAGCTTTGTTTTTTAAGATTATTTTTTTGGGGCATTTTAGGCTTTTAATTCCACAGGACAGATGAAGACATGAAAGGGGAGAGAGAAGGGGGGAATGACATGTAGCAAAGGGCCGCAGGTTGGAGTCGAACCCGCTGCGTCGAGGAGTAAACCTCTATCTATCTATCTATCTATCTATATGCTCCTGCTCTAACAACTGAGCTAATCCGGCCACCTCGGATAGCTTTTAATGAGCAGTTGTCATATTTGACATTCTATAAACTGATTACAAAATGTTCTAATTCTACATAACATCTGGACTCAGCGTGGAGTGTTGTGGACTGAAATGTGCCTGTTGTGTTTTTAGGAGGGTCTTACAGCGTTGCACCTGGCAGCTGATGGAGGTCACTACGAGTGTGTCAAACTGCTGCTGGAGTCCGGCTGTAATGCCAATGCACTAACTAATGTACGCTTTCTTCACTCGGTGTCATATATCATTTGCAATAAACACTGATTACAAAAGGTTTATTAATCCTGAGTTTATATGCTTGTTTCCATCTGTGTGCAGAAGAATAGGACCGCTCTCCATTATATGGCTCAGCATGGCTTTGACAGAGAGGCCAGTTTGCTGCTGGAGGCGGGAATCAACAGAGATGCTGTAGACAATGTAAGTCAACACCCATGTATCTTATTCCTTGTTTTGTATGATGTAGATGTAGTTTTTCTTTGAAGAGCATCACCACACTAAATCTTTTCCACACGTTTCCATGCTGGCTCTCTTTTTTTTTGGGTTGAGAAGTGCAAGTTTCTTAATACATACATTATGTAATGTAGTAAATGGTAAGTGGCTGCATTTATGTCAGTGTTACTCAAACTTTTTCAGACAAAGGAGCACTTACCAAAAAAGTAAACCCAACTGCCAAAATATCCCACAAAACAGTACTTCAACAGTATATTACAAGTTACAGCCAGATTAAACGACAGTTTTTACAAATTGCTGACTCACTCATTCGCCCTCATTTATCAACCTAACGTAGAAACCAGCGCAGAAATCCTCTTACGACAGGCTTCACGTGTGATTCATGAAACGTTCGTATCACACCAATCAGAGCGTAAGAATGGTCGTACTTTGATAAATGCAGCGGCTGGAAACGATCGTAATTTAAATTACACGCCCCTATATATTCTGGGTTTTGAGGCCTCGCCCCTACAATTTACAACATGGCGAGACGTAATCCGGCTAAGAAGCGATTGAAACCCTTACGTCTCATGTTCATTTGCACCGACGTGCGTACTGTGGCAGCCTGAAAACTGGTATTAAAGGCTGTAGAAAGAATGGGGAATGGAAAGATCACTGACGCAGTCAACAGTGTTGCCGTGGTAAATCGGACTCCAGCTGAAGTTTATTTAATATGTACATCCTTGACATATGTATAGTCCTATTAGTAATATACAGGCTTATATTGCACTCTTAGGCCTACATGGTGTACCTATATTTAAATAAACCGCAATGGAGTTTATGCAGTCTTATTTTACTCATGTTTCTTTCATGAGTCAGAACCAGGCAACAGCTGTGAGGGAGAGGGCGATGCAACACCAGTGGCATTTTATTTTATCATTCAGGTTGAATTTGATTCATTGCATTGTCTGTGCTGCAGAAAGTGGGAACAAAGAAAATAACATTAGTGAAAGTGGTCAATTAACACAAATTAAACAATTCTACAAATGAACAAAGGAGATGTGAGTTTACTACTCACAAATGCACAGGCTTTAACAGATAATTCAAACAAACACAAATGCACAGGCTTTAAGATAATACAAACAATCTTTCCACATGTCTGGCAAACAAATGAATTCAGTCAGCAGTGCACATGTTAGCAAAGTGACAGTAAATCATGGCATAAAACAGTCAAAATGATAGAATGACTGACGTTAATTCATGAAGACTCATACAGGATGCATCGGAGTGCCGGCAGAGAGTGCAATGAATGAGCCAAAGGGTTCACAATCAATTTAAAGGCAACAGGTGAGGTGGGCGTGGTCAGGTGGTAGGTGGAAAAAGTATCCTTAAAACAGCGAAATGGAGTGGAAAGGAAACGGAATGGCAGGAGTCTTTTCATCGGTCAATGGCAGAAATAAATTGTTCACTATGGCCATTAACGACTTTTTAAAAGAGAAACGAAAACCCGCAGAATAAATAAAAATGTTGTGCATCGTCATGTTTCCTGTATTAAATATCATTGCCAAACATAACACTATACCTTTTAAAAGCGAGGAATAATATCCTGTCAAATTCGTATAGCCCCCAGTTGGGGCTGTGCTGGACGCTGCTCTCTGGGCATCGGGTCATCTGGCTCCATCACTACATTTATGGCACCCTGTTTTCCTGTGCGATGTTGTGCAGAACCCCACAGGCTAAAACAGTGTTGCAGACTTTTTCTGCTGTGTATGAGTCCCCCCGCTGATGCAAGACAGAGCCATCTGCCCTTAATCAATCCGATGGAGCTCTCCACCGTGGCCCGTGTGCGTACGTGTGCATTGTTGTATCCACGCATAGCGGTCTTCTAAAAGAGCCAGATCTGCCATTGCTAATAAGTGATCAACTGATCACTTCTCCTTCTCCTGTTAAAACTTTTTATATGCTGCACCGCAAGTCCGCACTGACTCGAAAACTTGCGTACACGAGTTCAGACCAGACGTGAGATTTTATCGCAGCCTACGCTCACGTTCAAATTGATAAATGCCTTGCTTTGCGTAGGTTTATTAGTTTCATAAATGAGGGCCAGTATCTTTAAATTCCTGCACAACTACAGTAAGAAATAATTTGTATAATCTTTGAAACTACATAGCCCAGATAGAGCGTACAATATGTTTGCAGAGGAAAACATTTTAATAGTCAATACATTTTGCTTTTGAGGCCACTGTGGGTTTTATCAGGATCACTCACACTCACGCATCAGGTGAAATGTTCTTATTAAAGTCTTCTTTCTTTGTGTTTGAAACAGCAACACAACACAGCGCTGCACTTAGCTGTGTTCAACAAGCACCCCGAGGTTTTACGGCTGCTTATAGACGCTGACTGTGACCTGGACGTGACTGACAGCGTGAGTACAGACCTCCACAGCTGTACTGGTACACATTAGAGAGAAGACACACCAGCCCAATAATCGGGCGTCGGGCCGTCTGGCGAGGTCCGTGACTCGAGTCTGTTCAGTGTGTCCCGTGCCGTCAGCCGTCCGAGGAGCCGTCGGCATTCATTTGGGCCGACCCGACATGTTCAGTCGGGGACAGAGCAGTCGGGACTCACCCGGAAATGGCGAGCGGATGAGCCTCTCAAAAAAAAATCTTTTAAACTGACCTTTGTCGATCTGAAATGAAGACAGATTCAGAAACTGCATGGCCTATTTCTCGCTTAAAATGTTTTCAGAAACACATTTCGGTGAACTATTTTAGTACAATATGAGATCGTATTCTGAACAAGCCGCCATGACAATCTGGCTGTGAATTTCCGGAGAAAAAAGACCCACGTGACGCATTCGTCCAATCAGCTGCCGGTTTTCATTTTCTGGGAAATAATCAGACTGTTAATGGAAACAATACAGAGCAGCGCCGCCTGCCTATGGAGACCTCCAGCCCCTCCCCTCGTGAATTCTTGCCGTGTGTCTCGCACAGTTACTTCAGGTTCAAACACTACCGTTAGCAGTAGCATGTTGCTGGTGTTCTTGCCTTGTGATTAACTGTACTAATAAAACCGTACAAAACACAGCGGCCATACCGCTGTGGAAGCTCCCCGAATATCATTTATCAGAGTCTGGTTGTTACCCCTGTCCGTGGCAGTCTCATCCACTCCTATAACGGAGCTAACTGGAGCTAACCGCTAACAGAGCTAACCGCTAACGGAGCTAATCGTTGCTAACAGAGCCTTCAGTTCTCCGTGCCTGTATCCATTAACTGCATCTATGGACTCGAGCACGAATAAAACCCTTAATTTTATTAAATTGGCTGGATGAGTTTTAAATTACAACTAAGAGTTGTTTGAATGACAGAAATGTGCTCAGATAAGATCCTAATGAACACAAACAAATGAACAATGATCTAACAAACAAGGTGAACAAGAACTGACTTTAGAGAGCCCTAGTCTTATGTGATTCAACAGGAGTTAGGAGGAAATAGTGTTGAGATTAATAATAACATGTCACTTTCTGTGAAGCTTGCAGATTTGTATTCTCAGAAATTTAATAAATGCTAAGTGCACTAAACTTTATTTTTTCATTGAAAGGTTTATTTGACAAAGTTTATTTTCTTCTTACCTGTTTTGTTTATTTAATATATTTTTCATACATTATTTAGGCTATACAATATACAGTAGGCATATGTTTTTACATTATACATTTTTAATTGAAGTAGCCTATACAGTGTAGATTGGTGAAGTGTTCAATAATTTGAATAATAATTTTGTTGAGAAATTCTGTGTATATTAGTGTTACATTTTATCTTTCAAATAGAGGTTTAAAAACAAGCACATATCGGCCAAATATCGGCCAAAATAAATCGGCAGCATTAATCGGCCATCGGCTGACCCTGATTTCTAAAGATCGGCATCGGCCAGAGAACAACCATATCGGTCGACCTCTACAAATGAAAGGAAATAATTTCCAACATTCCTTTATTGAACAAATTGAACATTGAATTCAACATAACAGACTACAAAAAGAATTGACAATTCAATTTTCAGGGTTTCCGCGGCTTCTTAAAAAGTCTAAAAAAAGTCTAAAATTTCAAAATGTTAGGCCTTAAAAAGTCTTAAAAATTTGCTGAGGTTTTGTGTTCTAGGTCTTAAATGATTTGAAACCGGTCTTCATTTTCCTACATCCATGCAACACTACCTCTAATGCTCATTGAAATGTTTTCTTGTTCTGTGGTGTTGTAGGTGTAGTTCTTTCTTTCACTCTTCCAAATACAATTCGCTGTGTATGTACAGATTAGTATTACTCATTACTTTCTGACTCTGCATTTCGTTGCACTTTTATGTTGTGATATAGGTCTTAAATTTCATTCATAAAGGTCTAAAAAAAACGTCCTCAAAAGTCTTAAAGGACAATTCCGGCGCAAAATGAACTTAGGGGTTAATAACATATGTGTACCGAGTTGACCGTTCTCTGGGATATGTTTTCATGCTAATTGAATGTGTATGTAGCTTGAAACAAGCTAGCGCGAACAGCTGATTAGCTTAACGCTAGGCATTCGGGGCACTGGAAGAGTAAAAATAAATAGCTATTTTATACCACTAACAAGGCTCAAAATAGCACCACACTTCAACGGTAGCATAATGAGGGTCCCTACATGTAAACCGAAGCATTGAGAACGTTGTAAGTGTACAGACAGTTTATTAAAGAGATAGTTTAGAAAGACATTACCTTCGTGTATACAGGCAGTCGCCATCTTGGGAAAACAGTCACAATCAGTCGAACCACAAACGCCGTGCAACCAGTAACCAGTAACATAGCTCAGGCAGGGCGTTCGTCGTTATGCTACCGTTGAAGTGTGGTGCTGTTTTGAGCCTTGTTAGTGGTATAAAATAGCGATTTATTTTTACTCTTCCAGTGCCCCGAATGCCTAGCGTTAAGCTAATCAGCGGTTCGCGCTAGCTTCTTTCAAGCTACATACACATTCGATTAGCATGAAAACATATCCCAGAGAAAGGTCGACTCGGTACACGTGTTATTAACCCCTAGGTTGATTTTGCGCCGGAATTGTCCTTTAAATTTGATTTGGTAAAACCTGTAGAAACCCTGATTTTAAAGTGTAGTTTTTCCACTGATATACTCTGATATTTGGAGTGTCTTTCGCGATATGTCGCAGCCTTTCGCAATGTGTATATTGCGCCAGTTAATATCACGATGACAATAAAAAAAATATATGTATATATATATATATATATATATATATATATATTAGTACGCATCCAAGAAACATAAAAGCAGCTGGCGCTGAAGGACCTCTGTGTGCCCACATTGATTTTAATAAATCTAAGAATGCACAATGACATGGGGATGGTTCTCAGAAGAAGCGAGACAATATTATCACATTTCTGCTATGTGGTTGACAGAGACAACAGACTGCGTTGCACCTGGCAGCAGAGCACGGCTGGCAGGACATGGCTGAGATGATGCTGATCTCTGGAGTTAACCTCAAGCTGACCGACAAGGTAGCACACGCAGCACACACCTTCACCCTTCAAACTAATCCCTGATGATTTTCCAACACGTACTAAGTACTTTTGTTGCCTAAACTATAGTTCCGTTTCACAACGTTAAATACGTGTCACTGTGTACGCTGTCACTCGTTACGGTCACATGTTAAAACAGCCAGTGTGCAGCAGTAAGTACAACGGTCATATATGCCGTTTTGGGGATGAATATGGGTTTGGATAAATGTACATTTTGGTAAAGTGATTGTATATTTTGTGTGTAGCTGTTTTGTGTGTCATCTCTTTTTTTCTGTTTTAATCTAGATTTTTAGGTCATATTTACCTGCTATTGATGCTGCATCTGTGTCATCTAGCTGAGTAATGTACTTCCTATCCACTGTATTTTCCTGACTATATGATATATGATGTACACAGCAGGGGAAACGGTGTCTGGAGGTGGCCGCCAGAGGAAACCATGTCATCCTGGTCGACATGATCATCAAAGCTGACCGCTTTTATAAATGGGAGAAGGTGAGTTTATCCTCCTGATGTGTGATTGACATTGTCAGTAATCAGCCAGTCATGTTGAACAAAAACTAGTTTAAGATAGTTTAAGATAGAGAAAAAAATCTAAGGAACTAATTCTGGGTTCCAAATGGAAATGTGCAGCATGCTCCTCAATTTGGGGCTGAACACAAAACAAACTGGTCTTCCGAGCCAGATTCAGTTCAGAATGAGCAGATCCTTTTCTTGCAGTTTTGTGGAGCTCAGTGCCAAAGGAGTTATTTTCTAAATGAATTCCATGAGATTTGTTACTTACACATACTGTGCTGTTAGCTGTAGATTAGGATAGATCCTGGGGAAATGACCAGGTTGTGTTGTGAAATTAACTTTAAAGTTTCTTACTACTTTAAAGTCTCTATTCACAGCACTTAAGACAACTCACTTTCAAAGCTGGTTCACCTGGTACTCTCTCGTTATTTCCTTCTTCCAAAACAGTGGTGAAAAACAACAGGAGCATATGGCAGGAGTTGAGTTTTCATTAAAACTAAATTATGACTGGCGTGTAAACTGCATGCCAAAGTAATCAGAGCACACAAGGCCAAATCGCCTCCTAAGTTACCATATGACCTGCTGCTGACAAGCATTTAAAAGGCTAATTTTTTAACGGAGTCTCACACAGTCACTCCACATAAAACACACCGGGGCTACATTCACTTTCAGCAAACCTCACGGAGAACAATGAGGGCAAAACAGCATCAACGATCAGTTTTAACCAAATATTCTCTGTCTTTTAACTGAATATTCTCTGTCTAGCTCAGTAGGCTACCGGCAACGTGATCTTCATCTGTTCAACTGACTTTACCAGTTTAGATAGTATGCGTCTGTCCTGCTATTTTTACAGACGTTTGAACTAAATATTCTCTGTCTTTTAACTGAATTTTTCTGTCTATCTCATCTAAAAACATGGGATCAGCAGCACGTTACCATGTTGAATATACCGAGCCTGTTTGTAACCGTTAGGCTACTGACAACGTGATCTTCACCTGTTCAACTGACTTTACCAGTTTAGATAGTACGCGTCTGTCCTGCTATTTTTACAGACATTTGAACTCACCACAGACAGTTGCCTTGTTCATGGACTTACGTTGTGCTGCTGAGAGTGAATAGAGGAAACACTGGAATGGAGATTTGGCGTTATTTTAAACAAATGGGAAACACTGATGTATGAAACTGCCAATTAGATTAATTTACTTATTAATTAAAGGTGCCGGAACGCCACTTTAACCCCTCCCTAGCATCGTTAAATCTATACGTTCAGCCATAGGATTCCTCCGTTACCTTCACTGCTGTGTACCAGGTTTCATGCTTTGCCAAAGCAACCACAGGTGGTGACAATGTTTACATACCCTTGATTTTATTTGCACCAAGTAGCAGTACCCCTACCGTCTTGAACATCTGCAAAATTATTCAGAGTGAGCAATGCTGGTTGTAATAGTTATTTAATTTACTTCAGATGGGTTGCACAGTACACCACATGTATACCTACATGTAGACTCTGTTCATTACATTATATTACAATACTCATGAATCACTCTGTTCAGGATCAGATGGGCAGTGAGCAGGACTCCTGGGTGGGAAAGCGTCTGAGCTTCAAGCAGGACCACCAGCCAGAGACGCAGCACCTCCGGTCGGTCCTGTGGAGCCTGGCCACCAAGCACCTGTGCCGCGGGGAGTGGAAGATCCTGGCTCAACACTGGGACTTCAGCGATGCACACATACGAGCTATAGAGCAACAGTGGACAGGTGAGCTATGATGACCTCTTGAAATGGTTTAGAACACAAATTAGGACCTGCAGCTTGACTATTCCAGAGGCCACTGCCGGAGACGGAGATGACGGATAAACAACAGAAGTCACCCGTGTAGCAACATTTTGCCTTCCACGTGAGTGAGTTATGGAAACAAACAACGAAGGTAAAACATGTGGGCTTCCGACATGACTCCACAGTGCATTCAGGTGCACCTCGTTCATTTAATGGTGCATTCAATTGCGACTTGGAAACGCTGAGAAACTGAAACTGTTGTCGCAAGGTAACCTTGTGCCATCTAGTGGCTCTTACTGTGGCGTTGTCGTCCTTGTTGAAAAAAAATTTTTAAACCAAAAATCGAATCATGACCTTAAGATCAAAAGTTGAATCGTTAAAGGGGTTTTGGAGAATCGTGACACCCCTAATATTGATATGTATTATAATTCTGGATTAAACCTCTAGGTATGAAAAGCTTCAAAGAGCATGGCCACCGAATGCTGTTAATCTGGCTTCATGGAGTGGTGATGGCGGGGGAGAACCCGATCAAAAGCCTCTACGAGGGGCTGGTGGAAATCTCACGGACAGACTTGGCAGGTGAGCCCGTCAAACTGCACTGGGGTTTGTGTTCTTGTATAACTGCTATACAGAGCCGTGCTGAGTGTCGTAATGAAGCTACTGTATTCCTGAACTCCTGTGGTGTATACTGGTAACACATCTGTCTTCTCTGATGCCGGAGGCTGGTCAGGGGGAATGCCAAATGCAATGTGAGAGAAAATATTCCCATCATGAACCTTCAGGGCTTCCATACTGCTATGGCTAATTTACAGTGATGGAATGTAACTAAGTACATTTACTCAAGTACTGTACTTAAGTAAAAATATGAGGTACTTGTACTTTACTTGAGTATTTAATTTAATGCCACTTTCTACTTCTACTCTACTACATTTCGGAGAGAAATATTGTACTTTTTACTCCACTACATTCATCTGACAGCTTTAGTCACTAGTTACTTTACACATTTCGATTTTTGCACACAAAACACATGCAATTTATAAAATGCTATGTTTTATTATAATTCAATTTTATTTATAGTATCAAATCATAACAAGAGTTATCTCGAGACACTTTACAGATGTAGGTCTAGTAGGTCTAGACCACACTCTATACTTCCAACAATTACTGTAGTTCCCCCAAGAGCCAGCATTTAGTGCAACAGTGACGAGGAAAAACTTCCTTTTAGGGAGAAACCTCGGACAGACCCAGGCTCTTGGTGGGAGGTGTCTGACGGTGCCAGTTGGGGGTGTGATGAACAGTGGCAATTATAGTAACAGTAAAGATAATGGAACTATGACTAGGGCACTGCAGGGCATAGCAGGGCGTAGCAGGGCATAGTGGGACGTAGCAGGGCACAGCATGGCACAGCATTGCATAGCAGGGCATAGCGGGACGTAGCAGGGCACTGCAGGGCGTAGCAGGGTGTAGCAGAGCACTGCAGGGCGTAGCAGGGTGTAGCAGGGCATAGCAGGGCACTGCAGGACGTATAAATTAAACTACCCAACAATATAACGGCCTACAAGTCCAGCTGAAATGATTAGACCATTAAACACTTAGTTGATTGAAAGAACTGTTTTTAACGTTTGTAGTTTAAAAATGTAAGGATTTTTCTGCATTAAGTACTTTTACTTTTAATACTTTAAGTACATTTTTCTGATGATACTTACATACTTTTACATAAGTAACATTTTCAATGCAGGGCTTTTACTTGTAACAGAGTATTTTTTACAGTGTGGTATTGGTACTTTTACTTAAGTAAAGGATCTGAATACTTCTTCCACCACCATTGTTTTATCATTGTATTTTTGTGCCATTGACTGTATAATTTGGACCAACTCCATACATAGACCACGAATGCCCAGTAGAGCAACATGTAGGCCTTTCTGTGCTGGTGTGGTAGTCTGTGAGCTGGTGGCTGTGGAGTGGCAGCGTCTGGAATGATGTCTCCTTGTTTTAAACCATCCAGAGTGCATCCGGCAGAAGGCAAATGCAGAGACCAGCTCTCCCAAAATGTGCTCTGCAATGTGATCAACACTGTGAGAGACTGTGAAGGCAACACAACACATCCATGGCTTCAGTTCACTTCTGAACTTTATTTAACTGCCCAGAACTGAGCCCATGAAAAAAAAGCTTTGTACTATCCATGGCATGACTTGTTTACATATTCACACAGAGAATATACTGTGATTGTTCTGAATTTAGTTCACAGAGAAACATTTTTTCCTTTAGGGTCAGGGAACATGATGGTTGTAAACCTGTGAAATACCTGGTGAAAATGTAAAATTACATTTATTTGTTGGTTTTATTAATGCATGCAGTGAATACCTGCTGGCACTACTTATATTGAATTGATTCTCAGTTATTTGTACACTAAGGGCTTTTCAGCACATTATCACATATCATTCAGCCTAATATAATGTGATGATTTCTCCTGCAATGTATTCTCCTAATACTGCGTTCCATTTACCTCGGAACTCTGAAGCCGGAGCTGGAAATGACGTCACAGCCGAGTTGAATGCGTTCCATTAAAACATCTTGGATTTCACAGTGGGGTTAGCTCTATCCAGGTTAGCCATTGTTAGCAATAACAGTTGATAACAACACATTACGCTTTATTTCTACATTCAAGTCTGCTTTTATTTCATAAAGGCATTTTTATTTCATGCCACTTTTTATTTCCATGACAATGATGTTGTCGCCGCCCTCTCACCTTTCAGCCAATCTCAGGCCCCAGCCAAAGCAAGGTTTAGCCAACTAGCACCTGTTAGCTAGAGCAACAACAATGCTAAATTCTGAATCAACTATCGAACTGCCGCTGTAAATAAACAGTACACAAACACAGAAACTAACGGCTAACTAGCTAGGCAGGGTTGTGAGCTTATAAAGAATAACATTGACATTGTTGTTACCTTAGCTAACAGCAGCTAACTGGCTAAATTTTGTAGCAGTTGTTGAACCTGCTAACCAAGAGAGGAAGGAGACATGTGATTGGCTGAAGAAGAGGGGGCGGTAACTAATGATGAGAGAAACACCTTTATAAGTGACATAATGTAGTATAAAACAGACTTTTGAAAAAAGCATTTTTACATAAAAATGTCTATAATGAGGTAAAATGATAGACCTATACAATAAAAAAAGAAGTCATGAAAATAAATGATAAAATAACATTTCATAATGAATTGTTTCTTCAATCATTTCACAAATTGTTGGTTCATTTATATATATTTTACACAATTTATTCAAGGGATTATTTAATTCCCAGTGTCTTTTTATTTTTTTGGTATTGAACCCTTTGGAGCTCCATACTAAAAGTAGTTACTATGCATCTGTGGACGCTATTGACACATTTAAAAAGCAGCTCAAGACCTAACTTTTCCACTGTGTCACTGTCCGCTTTATTCATCTTTTATTGTGAAATACTTTGTGATGTTGGGAGAGTGACGACACCAGCCACGCACTGCTGCAGCTCTCAGACAATAAATACACTGTAGACTGCTGGGATTGAATCAAATAAACACACAAGCACATGGACATTTCCAGATAAACGTACCAGCATCTTCTTTATTGCTCTTGTTTTTATACATTGATGTCAGGTTTTACACTGTTGTGGTTCCACAACAGCAGTCTTCCCTGTCTTTGTGGGGGGCAGGACTTCAGGCTCTGCACTTTCTGTCTTTGTGGCCTTGCATTTATTTTTATTTTTTTATAACCAGTGTTATAACTAGGTTAAACATTCATAAAACATTCAGTTTGGGCCATAATTGTTTTCAGAGAGAGCGTAATGACTACTTCATTCCATTAGTACTAGCAACATTCGGCGTTTAACCAGGTTAAAGTATAAATTATAATTATTATTATTATTATTATTATCTAAAGCACAATTGGGAAAGAAAAGACAGCTCCGTGTTGACATTATCACTCACATTGTCTGCTGTTTACATCCATTAGATTGTGCAGTGCTAAGTATTGGTTAAACTTGAACCTACTGTCCTTACTACAGTTGTGCACACATGCTATAGACTGTATACATGGTGCATAGAGTTTAATAGAGCAAAAAACTAACATTAAAATGGACATTTTAAGTGTTTGTTTGCTGTTAACTTCACTTCTTAATCAAGTGTTTAAAATCAGTGAATCGCCACCTAAAGCACCTTAAAGGTGCCCTGCCACACGTAATTCGTTACTTTGTGGTAATGTCTGAAGTTCTACCATGGACTCTTGGACACTTTTATATAGACCTTAGTGGTCCCTAATACTGTATCTGAAGTCTCTTTTATATAGGCCTTAGTGGTCCCCTAATACTGTATCTGAAGTCTCTTTTATATAGACCTTAGTGGTCCCCTAATACTGTATCTGAAGTCTCTTTTATATAGACCTTAGTGGTCCCCTAATACTGTATCTGAAGTCTCTTTTATATAGACCTTAGTGGTCCCCTAATACTGTATCTGAAGTCTCTTTCCCGAAATTCAGCCTTGGTGCAGAATTACAGCCACTAGAGCCAGTCCCACAATGAGCTTTCCTTAGGATGTGCCATTTCTGTGTCTGTAACTATTGAGGAGGAGAGAGGGGGGGCAAGGTGGAGAGTGGGGGTGTGGTCCTGACCAACTGCCACTTTGCTCGTTTGAAAGCCATGATGTCTCTCTCTCATGGGTTGGCCAAATTCTCTGGGCGGGCAAAGCAGAGAAAGGGGAGGTAACCTTGCTCCTTATGAGCTCATAAGGAGCAGAATCCAGATCGGCCCATCTGAGCTTTCATTTTCTCAAAGGCAGAGCAGGATACCCAGGGCTCGGTTTACACCTATCACCATTTCTAGCCACTGGGGGACCATAGGCAGGCTGGGGGAACGCATATTAATGTTAAAAAACCTCATAAAGTGAAATTTTCATGCCATGGGACCTTTAATATTCAACAAGCTAAGCTGCTTGACTCTGATTGGCTAACAGCTAGCCAATGAGAGCCTGGCTATCAGCATCCTTTACCCAGCGCAACTGGGCGAACTCATGATTAGTAATGAGCTCAGGCAACACCACGTCAGACTGACCAGCTTTTGTAATTGGCCTGATTTCTCCGCTTATTTCTTTTCAGTGGCTAGAGCTGACAGAGGAGGTAGCAGTTCATTTTCACATTCACGACAACACAAACACAAATGTACCTAACGTATTTCTAAAAATACAAGTTAAAACGGTTTTGTGTGGCAGGGCACCTTTAAGGGGTCGCAAGATGTTTATGTTTGGCAATATGATTAACAGGACCACAAAGCAGAATACTTTTATGACACACAAAATTACTATATGTAATTTTTGTTCCCGTTTGCTTAACGTTTCTTTATTTTCCTGTGAATTCCTTGATCATTTTGGTTCTTCTGTGAGTATGTTAAGAGTTTTGTTGTCAAGCAGCTGAGTTCTAAATCATATGTGCAGGCAGGGTATAAATAAAGGTGTGTTTGCATGGGTTGAAGACATTTTCAATCACCTTTTTAAAAAGCCCAGCTGGTCCTCGAATAGAAATAATTGCGTAAAGATTACTTTTTTCCAAGATCAATGCAATAACGAAATTCTTCTGCACCAATGCAAATTTATTTTGTATAATTCATGTGTAAACTTTTAATAAAACTATGTACATGACATTTTCATAAAATCAATAAAAACTCCACTTTGAAAACAAATGTCCACCTCGCGATTTATTTTCACCTACAAATCTGGACCATTGCCTACATTCACACAAATGACAGAAATTTCTCAACTAGAAGATTCAAAAACAAAAGTGTACTGTTCATGACCGGGCAGGGGTGGCCTAAAAATTGGAGAAGCAAGCTTGTGACCGGGAGGTTGTTGGTTTGATACCCAAACCGACAGGATAAATTTGGGTGGGGAAAGTGAAAGAGCAGCGCTTGTCCCTCCCTCATTACCACAACTGAGGTGCCCTTGAGCAAGGCCCTTAAAGGAGAACTCCGGGCAATTTTTACGTTAATCCTGATCGCTATAAGTATGTGAGTACTGTCGATAGCAAAAAAAACAAGCCAAATCGGTGCTAGCTAACTGGAGCTGCTGCAGCTAATGCCGAGAGCTCCCACTTAGCTAAAACTGTAGTTTTGGGTGCATATCATAAAGAGTGCCTTTGTGCCTCTTAACAGACACAAAATGCAATTAAAATGTCTGTGCAACATGAACAGGGCCCTTACATGACAACAAGATGCGTTTTCAACTCAGACATTGTTTACATTCACCTACCCTGTTAGCTGCTAGCTGCCGTCTGGGATGAGTGAGTGTGTTCAGCCAGGCTTCGGTAATAATCATCAAGTTGCAGTTCCCTGTGTATTTGTAGCATATATATCCATTTTGTGTGCAATCCATCTGGCGTTGGTGAATAGTCTCTGCAGTGGCGAACTGTGTGTTAGTTGCCTTAGCCAGGCTAGCAGGGCTGACCGGCATCCTTCTAATTCCTCCCCGCCTTCCTCACCTGCCGCGGCCGACAACAATCCACGGGCGCCCGCTGGTCTGGTGGATGTCCTCCAGAGGACAGTTCATGCTTTCACGGTGAAATTTTTGCGGCAAAAAAAGTTTATTTCCCCCTCAAAAATAGGTAATTGAGCACTGTAGTGGTTATGATCATATCAGTGACTATGTAACTACATGGAAACGGGACAAATGATGCCTGTTTCTTGTAAAGTAACAGCGTTACAGAAGGCTGGCTGTAGTCTCCCGCAGGAATTCAGTTGTAGCAGGAAAAGGTAAACAGCAGTGTGCAGATGGAAGCGTGGTGTGAGAAGAGTGAAGAGCGGAGGTGTTCACAAGGGAAGAAGCTTGGAGTAACCTATGGAGCTAGAGCTAGCCTTCAGTAACGCTATTACTGTACAAGAAACAGGCATCATTTGTTCTGTTTCCATGTAGTTACATAGTCACTGATATGATCATAACCACTACAGTGCTCAATTACATATTTTTGAGGGGGGAATAAACTTTTTTTCGCCGCAAAAATTTCGCCGCGAAAGCATGAACTGTCCTCTGGAGGACATCCACCAGACCAGCGGGCGCCCGTGGATTGTTGTCGGCCGCGGCAGGCGGGGAAGGCGGGGAGGAATTAGAAGGATGCCGGCCCTGCTAGCCTGGCTAAGGCAACTAACACACAGTTCGCCACTGCAGAGACTACTATTCACCAACGCCAGATGGATCGCACACAAAATGGATATATATGCTACAAATACACAGGGAACTGCTGCTTGATGATTATTACCGAAGCCTGGCTGAACACACTCACTCATCCCAGACGGCAGCTAGCAGCTAACAGGGTAGGTGAATTTAAACAATGTCTGAGTTGAAAACGCATCTTGTTGTCGTGTAAGGGCCCTGTTCATGTTGCACAGACATTTTAATTGCATTTTGTGTCTGTTAAGAGGCACAAAGGCACTCTTTATGATATGCCCCCAAAACTGCCGTTTTAGCTAACGGGAACTCTCGGCATTAGCTGCAGCAGCTCCAGTTAGCTAGCACCGATTCGGCTTGTTTTTTTTTGCTATCGACAGTACTCACATACTTATAGCGATCAAGAGTAACGTAAAAATTGCCCGGAGTTCTCCTTTAACCCCAAAAAAACGGCTCCAGTGGAGCTGCTCAGTGGCCAGCAGATCAGACTGTGGTTGGGCATCTTCCAGGTATGAATGTGTGCAAATATAAATAATATATAATAATAATATAAATAAATGTTACGTATAAAATTGTTAATTGCTTTTTAATTTGTCATACCTGCCCAGGGACTACAGGTGGAAATTAGCAATTGTTGCTATAACCTGGCCCAAGACATATTCTCTTGTTTTAACATGTTTAATGTTTATTTGTGCATTGTCCCTGTTTCAAATAAATCAGTTTCCAATTCCAAATGAGAATTTGTTCTCAATCAGCTTACCTGGATAAATAAAGGTTCAGTTGATGAAACACAACTCAATTCAATTTTATTTATAGTATCAAATCATAACAAGAGTTATCTCAAGACACTTTACAGATAGAGTAGGTCTAGACCACACTCTGTAATTTACAAAGACCCCACAATTCTAGTAATTCCACCAAGAGCAAGCATTTAATGCAGCAGTGGCGAGGAAAAACTTCCTTTTAGGGAGAAACCTCGGACAGACCCAGGCTCTTGGTGGGCGGGTGTCTGACGGTGCCGATAACTCAAACACACACATTCAAGGTAGCTCGTCCATTTGCTCTAAGGTTGAAGGAAACATTATGTTGGGTACATTTTACAGCTTCCTCTCTTGTTTGACTAAGTTTGGAACAATTATGGCCGCACACACAGAGCTGAAACTCAACAATGTCCCATATCACACACACACATTATTACATAGAGCCATGGACAGTGTATTTGTGTGCCCCCATTGACCCGACCACTTCCCACCCAGTCACCTCCACATTCCCAGCCAGTACAGAGCACATGGCAGATTATTAGCTCAGAAAGCACTCAACTCAGCACTCCTATGCTGGAATAATCTGGCATCAGGTTTTCTGGTCAATTCACTTGTGGTCATTTTTCACTTTAATTGTTTAATTGATTGTGAAGATCCAGGATTTAGCCAAAAAAAGTTGAACATCGACAACTTCTCAGTCCCTCCCCCCTTTCCGCTAAAGCCCAAAACGGTCTCTTAAGCCTAGGAAACCTATCTGTAGCTCGTGCGCGGAGAAGGGGGAGGGGAGGACGCTATGAAATGTGTGTGCCTGAGCAGTGATTGACACGCAGTTAGACACCCCCCCCCAGGCCCTGATTGGTGCATCTGAACAGGGAGCGGTGGATTTTTGCAAATCACACTACAGGCTGGAGGTGGTGCCAGAGGAGCCGGATTTTTTTTTTTAAATTACCTGCTTCATGTAGTTCTACTCGAACATAGGGTCAGTTTCAGCAAATATGACAGAAAGTTAGTTTTATAAGGCTTACCTACTGCACCTTTAAGGACAATGACAAATGCACAATGTGAGGAAAACGAGTTTGACTAAGAGGGCCCTCTACATGACATAGCTGCATGTTGAGGTCATAATACAGGACCTGTGCTAGTTGATATTGTACTTCAGAAGTAATTCTCTAACAAATTGGTATATTATATTACCAGTTGGTAATGCAGCTTTGCAGCCTAGGCCACCAGTTTACCACTCTGATGTGAAAGAAAATATTTGTATTCACATCACTTCAACTGAAGGCCTAACACTGTTTACATTTTGAATTGATCCTGTGTTATTTAACTTGATGTAATATTCACACGATTGCCTTGCTCAATATTTTAAAGAGACAGTGCTTGCAAATCTTTAGACTTTTGCCCAGATGATATTAAAGGACAATTCCGGCGCAAAATGAACCTAGGGGTTAATAACACGTGTACCTAGTCGACCGTTCTCTGGGATATGTTTTCATGCTAATCGAATGTTTCTCTAGCTTGAAACAAGCTAGCGCGAACCGCTGATTAGCTTAATGGTAGGCATTTGGGGCACTGGTAGAGTAAAAATAAATCACTATTTTATACCATTAACAAAGCTCAAAATAGCATCACACTTCCACGGTAGCATAATGAGGGTCCCTAAATGTTAACTGAAGCATTGAGAACTTTGTAAGTGTACAGACAGTTTATTAAAAAGATAGTTTATAAAGACATTACCTTCGGGTATACCATTATATATAATCACCATCTTGGGAAAACATACATGACCAGTCGAACCACAAACGCCGTGCCTGAGCTATGTTACTGGTTACTGGTTGCCAAGGGGGTAAGCTTCTCCTCACAACGCGTAGATCCTATGGTGCCATTTTGATGCTAACAAGCACTCACCCGCCATTAGCATTCCATTGACTGCCATTCATTTTGACGTCACTTTGACAGCGAATCACTTTACATCTGAAGCGTTTAAAGACTTTATTACCTTGTACCATTGTTTATTTCTAAAGAAACACGATGATGTATAAAAGGCTCCATTACCTTGTACTCACGTTATGGCTCCGTAGCAGACGTTCTACGTCTCTGCAAGATTCAGAATGATTGAGATTTCTCTTGGCACAGCTACCTGAAGACTTACAACTTTCAGACAGGTTGCTCACGTCACATTTATTTCGTCTCTCTCAGTTGGAGGCTGCACATTAACGCTCAGCCATCACTGGAAAAGTGCTTCACTGGTCTCCATCCAGAGCAACCAAGGGGGTAAGCTTCTCCTCGGAACGCGTAGCTCCTATGGCGCCATTTTGATGCTAACAAGCTATCACCTCCCGTTAGCATTCCATTGACTGCCATTCATTTTGGCGCCACTTTGACAGTGAATAACTTTACAGCTGAAGCGTTTAAAGACTCTAATTGGCCATTGTTTATTTCTAAAGAAACACGACAATGTATAAAAGGCTCCATTACCTTGTATCTCACGTTATGGCTCTGTAGCAGACGTTTTTGTAAAAATAGGCTAACGATTGTGTCATAACCACGCGACTTACTGTCGTATAGTAGAGGAATTACCGTATAGTACAGGAGAAGCTTGCAGGCAATTTTGACTTACATTAGCTGTTTAAGTTTAATTACTAATGTTAACTAGCATTTTAGTTAGCAATAATTACCCTGTGCCTATGTTATCTCCTTACATATACCTACGCTCCCTGTATCTGCAAGATTCGGAATGATTGAGATTTCTCTTGGCACAGTTACCAGAAGACTTCAAACTTTCAGACAGTTTGCTCACGTCATATTTACGTTGTCTCTCTCAGTTGGAGGCTGCGCAGTAACGCTCAGCCATCACCGGAAAAGTGCCTCAAATATCCTTCACTGGTCTCCGTCCAGAGCAACGGGATCTGTTGGTCCACTTTATATATGTCAATGAGAGCAACGGCATCTGTTGGTCCAGTTTTTTAAATGTCTATGATTAAGAGAAGGGAAAAACAACGTAATCACGGGGGCGGTCCCTAATATTCCTAGGTAGCATGAACGCACCATAACAACTGCCATGACGTAACGCGTACGTGCTATGTGTTTTTCGCACTGCATTATGGTTCTTGTAGTCCGTTTATGATCTTCCTCTATCGTCTGTTGTTGTCAAGCTGTGTCTGTGCTGCACAATGATGTCTTCGGGCAGCACAGTGTTGCAGACAGCTGATTCTGGGAGTGGAGGTTTGTAATTTAGCGGAAACTTTGTAGTTAGACGCCAAACTCGTTACGTTTTTAGCCCATTATGCTTATCAGCATTAGCTACGTGACTAGCTAAGCTAGCCAGTTAGCTAGCTAGCATGCTAACCTGCTCGAGTTCTGTCGCTAGCTAAGTTCCTGGTGTTCACACTATTGCTGTCACATAACTAACGTTATATAGTTAAATTCACAGAGTTTTGTTAAGATTTGTTTCGTCCATTTTAGGAAACAAGAGGATACCGTGTTCGTTTTACGGCTGTAAGCGGGTGTACTCAGACATGACCGCTCTGGAAAGCCACATCAAGGACCATGACATCCCAGCTCAGTCTCTTCCAGGTAACTTAGCTCACGGTTCTGGAAGTAAATAAGATATTTCACCAGTCATTGGGCTGTTGAATGAAACGCCAACAACTCCATGGTAAATGCATCAACATTTTGGAGACTGACAATTCTGTAGGCTCACCTTTCCTCCGCTTATAATGTAGATAAATGACTCCCAATGTTTGTCCAAGGGAGAAGGGGTTGGCTGTAGCGTTTGGAATACGTTACCTGTTTTTAAGTGAATGTAAAGTAAAATACTAACACAACAATTTCCTTTTATTCATACATTGACTGTGTCATCACAAGGAGAGCTAGTTAGCTTATTGTGTGTGTGTTGGGGGGAGGGGGGTAGTATTTTGTTGGGAAGGAGTGGGGGACTGGTTTTAGGATGTGGGAACGTTTGAGTCCATTATAATTTTATTGATGCAACTTTGCACATATTTGTATAATTTTAAATGGTAAATGTGCAGTTTATTGTCCCAAATTCCCTATACAATGTACTTAATTATGAACCTGCTAAACCACCTGTGCTACCCTACCCCTAACCTTAGCCCTAACCTTAACCTGTCTCAAATAAGACCCTCATCATTTGGGACACTCAGTTTTTGGAAAATAATTTGGGACACTAAACTGCACGTGAGCCATTTTAAATTGGGTGTGAATGTGTTTTGTAAAATTGTTTATTCTGATGTTTTGTACTTCACTTGCATTGGATATTTGTTCTTTTCCTTACCTGCCCAGGGACTAGGGGTGGAAAATAGCAATTGTGCTACAACCTGGTGCAATGCACCTCTCCTTGTTCTTATACAAGGTTAATGTTTGATTGTGCATTGACCCTGTTTTAAAAAAATACTATACATTACATTACTGAAAGAATATATTTTAATTTTGACATGGATATTCCATGCTATGTGTCCTCTGCTGGACAACACTGAAATGCAATACACAAAAAACTAATAAAGATAGCACAAGTTTTTAAGGTCCAATCTGGCTTTAATTTTTAGATTTGTTGTGATTTGGGTTGGAGATGAGAGGGGCGGGGGGTTACGAGAGAAGAAACGACACCCCAGCAGGTAAACGCTGTGTGTCCCGTCCTTTAGGAAAGGTCTTGCTGTGCTCCACTGTCGGATGCAGTGGTTCCTTCCCCAACATGCAGAAACTGATGGAACATATGAGGCATCATCACAAACCCAACATATTCTTCCTGTGAGTTGGTCTTTGTTTTACTGTCCTTGCACTCTCTGCTGAGATACAGTGTATTCATCAGTAAAAACATGTGTTGTGCTGTGTATTTATTAATAAAAATGTGTCATACTGTGTATTCAGTTGTAAAAAAAGTTTTTGAGGAATGTAATGTTGCTTCCTTCCGCGTAGGTGTGAGAGCTGTCGCACGAAGTTGCGATCCTACCGAGGCCTCTTGACTCACCTGCACACCTGTTCCAAAATGTCGCGGGGCAAAACGAAGGCGACCGAACCGACGGCCCCCCTGCCTGCTGCGACCAACCCCAACGCGTCCTTTGCTGCCGTGGACCAGAAGCCCCCGCTGCTGGACTCCGTGTCCACACCCCAGCAACCACCCGCTCCAACCCCAAACCCAGACGCTTCCTTCCCCGCTGCCGATCTGAAGCCAGACCCTGCTGCCCTCCTTCTCCTCGGCCCCCCCTTCCTGTCTAACCCGGAGACCTCCCCTCCCCCGCAGCTCACAGAGGCCGACCCCCAGCCTCCGATCAAGGGCGAACCCTCCGATCTGCCTGTATTCTCCAACCTGGACGGCCCAGCAGCAGCAGCTCCTGACTCGCCTGATGCCCAGGGCCAGCACCTGACACAGACCAGGTCTCCGGAGCCCGTCCACGCTGCTCCAGAATCAGCTCCTCGCTCTCCCCCTGGGGCCTCCGTTGTCTGGAAGAAGGGTCAAGGTGAGCCTTTCCTCACACTAAAGGCCCATTTATGCTTCTGCGGGGGCTCCACGCGGAGCGTTCGCTGTATCCTACTTAAGTGGCCTGAGGTTTATACTTGTGCGTTTGTGCAACGCTCCCAAGCCCAGTCAAACCAATCACAGTTGTTGAAGTCAGACAGCTGCCTCCTTCATGGACTCATGGTGTTAGGCTGCTGCAGAATAATCAGAATCAGAAATACTTTAATAATCCCAGGGGGAAATTTTTTTTGTTACAACTCCAGATATACAACAACATATACAAACAACATAAATTATCCAGACTTTAACATATATATTAAAAACAAATATACAGTAATATATAAAAGATCAAATGTACAGTGTTAATGTGCAAATAGCACTGTACATTTGATATTTGATCTTGAACACAGGGGAAACCTACCGGATAGTAGCCGTTTTTTGGGGCATTTAAAAGAGCCAGGCCTGTACAATTATAGGGAAAACACTGCTATTGTGCAATATGTTACAGTAAAATAATTACTGTGTTGTCCAAAAAAGCCTAGATATAAAATATATGTCCTGACACATTAATGTACATTTTTGGTGTGGTGTGTCACTGTGGGCTGTTGACTTCATGGTTGATATTTATGCAACATTTAATTTGAATGGTGATGTGGCTGGAGAATGATAGTCATTAAGTGAATCTATCACTTTTATTATATGACTACTTGGTATCAGGCAGAAATGTATGCTCTCATACTTATGATTATGTCTCTCTAATGTACATGGCCATTCTCAGTTAACGTCCTCTCTTCTTATCCCACTGATGTGCCGATCGCCGAGTTCAGCAACCAAACTTTCTGAGCTGTCAAACTGAGAGAAGCCTTTTTCTGAAGTAGCAGAGACGTTTGCAGCTTTGGACACCATCAGTCACTCTGTGGTTGTTCTTTAACACAAGCTCCGACACCGTAGAGCTCAACGGTGACCGTCCACTCTTTGAACTGCTCTGGTTCCAGAAGTGTTTTTTCCCGTTCATTATCTCCGTTGACGTTTCGTTAAATGTTTTCTACAAAGCGTTTGAAGTCTGGAACCAAGCCAACCTTCAGCTCGAAGATGAATCGTGACCATAAAACATTTGATGCGGCGCAAAGCAACATATCGTCACCTTCCTAAAATAATGGTCTAAGTCATTTTTTTCAGGTTTTTCAGAAAACGCAAAAAACTAAATGGCCTAAGTCACACGCTTTTAGGCACTTAGGCCATTATACTAAAGGTGTGGAATCACAAGACCTGTTCAACTGAGGATCTAGGCAATTTTACCAGAGGTGGCCAGCACCATGAGGAGATGATTTAGGAAAAAAAATATTTTTTGAGGCCATTATTTTAGGAAGGTGACGATATTGAAAAACGGGAAAAAAAAAGGCAACGGTACAAGACTGTGTACAAAAACTATCAGAGGCTGTGGCTGGGTTAGCTCAGTTGGTACAGCAGGTGCACATCCAGAAAAAAAAGTTTTTTTGTGATTGTTGCGGCACGTTTTCTTAAAAAATGCGATGGGATATGCGGGATATTTATGCAATTTTATGCGATGAAATTGCGAGAACTTGCAAAAACTGTGGTTTCATCATGGCTTCATCGTGGGGTTTGCAGCTTTTCGATGTTCACGTCGCGTAATTACGTCACTTCATAACGTTCCCATGGCAACAGGGAAAAATGGCTGCTCTTGTGTGAAGCAAACGCAACATTTTTCAACTTTCTGCTAAGATATATGTGACTTTTTTGCAACGAAAATGCGGGGATTATGAAATCATGCAAGCCCCGCATATTTTGCGCGGAAATCGTCAATTTATGCGGCGAAAGTGCGGCGTATTTGAAAAAAATGCGGCCCCCGCATAAATATGCGGACTTTGGCTGATTATGCATTGAATTATGCGATTGCATAATCGCGCTTTTCTGGAGGGACTGATATATAGAGGTTTACTCCTCGACGCCGCGGGTTCGACTCCGACCTGCGGCCCTTTGCTGCATGTCATTCCCCCCTTCTCTCTCCCCTTTCATGTCTTCATCTGTCCTGTGGAATTAAAGGCCTAAAATGCCCCAAAAAAAGAAACAATTATCAGAGGCCAATCGGAGACGTCGCTGTTACGCTTAGGATTGTGGGTAGTGTAGTATTTCTCCAGAAGTTTGCAAATAAAACATGATTTTCTTTGAAACAAGGTTGATATCATACAGACTTCTGGCTTCTACAGGAGCCTCGGCTCGATTAGACGTTAAATATCCTCATGGAGAAAATTGGATTTTCACTTCCAGAACCACACTGTTGAGCTCCGTGGGATAGGAGTAAAATGGGCTTCGTTATCACTTGCCAATGTGTAGGTCACGGGAAAAACAACATTTTTGAATTTGAAATTGGTGTATGCAGCACTTTTGTTCAGACATTCATTTGTGCTTTCATCCATCAGGTCTGGCCTGCAGCAGACGCATCCTCTGGGAGCACACCAGAGGGCGCTACACATGTGTGCAGTGTGGCCACGTGGTGACCAACCGCAAGGAAATGACTCACCACATCAGCACCAAACACAGCGGTAACAAAGCCGCAGAAGATGCCGGGAGCTCTGCCTACAACACGTAGCGTGGAGCAGGAGGACACGTTTACGGAGTGATGCTTTGTGGAAGCAAATGTTGTCTTTATGTTCCATTTTAGGGCTGCACTATGTGAGGAATATACCTAATTGCGATTATTTTTGACTGATATTGCGATTGCAGTGTTTCCTTTTTAGGATTTTTTTTTTTTTTTAGCAGTGGGGGCAGGTCAGAATGCGACGCGCTTGTCCAAAATTCTCCGATATGCACTCTAACAATGCAGCCCTATTTCTGATATGGGGGCAGAAATGTTGCCGTGGGGGGCCGCCACGGTCAAATCAACAGAGAGGAAACACTGGATTGCGATATGATTCACGATATTGGAGGGAATGATCATTTTTCTCATTTTCATTGAAAAATATAAAACATTAAAAAAATGTAATTGATTATTGTGTGATTTTTTTTTTTTTTTTTTTTTGGCTTGATGGTATTTTTTTGCCCCCAACAGCTCCTTCCAGGCAGCGCTGCGACCGCTGCCTTCAAGGCACCTAACCCTAACCTTAACCTTAACCCTAGCCCTGACCATAACCAGTGCCTAATCCTAGCGCCTTCCAGGCAGCGCTGCCTGGAAGGCGCTGTTGGGGGCAAAAAAAACACCGATAAACAATTTTTTTGCAAGGATCTGTACCATGCACGGAGCAGTGATGTTGGATTTTGAGCTTGGCTTGCTCGGGGTGCTGTAAGGTTCCCCGTCTTTCCAACTCTAAAATCCGTCTTTAGGGGGCGTGTTTCCGACTTAGAACTTAAGAAATTCCGTCTTCCAAGTACAAATGGAACGCACTATCATCTTGTGTTTCTGTCAAGGGTTTATGTATAATACACCTTTTTTATTCTGAGCGATATGCCTGCAGCAGTGAGTTATTAACTTGATTATTTCGTAGTGATCTTAAACATTTCCACAAGGCACTGAAGAAATGAGTTTTTGCCTGTTGCTTCTAGGCACACACAATGGCTTTTCAATAAATATCAGACTGCTGGGTCACTCACTGTAACATGTCCTCTACACATTTGAAGCCTTCTTACCTTGATATTGTACATTACTACTACCACTATTCTTTTAATGCCATGTTGTGGACTTATTGTCATTCATTCTAGTTTGTTACGTTACGGCAAATGGCGAGCCGTTGGAGGTTGTTGCTGTCAGATATTTGAACTGTAGAATTTAGTACGGAAACCATTGAATCTGTCAACAGTTGCAGACACCAGGTGAACCGCTCTTACTTGACTATATTACAGAGGACTTCATCATGGTGTATGAATGTTTTGGCCTGAAACTGAAGATAAATACCTTAACTAGTGGAGACTGCAGTCTGTAATATTTGGGTATTGACAGGCAAACACCCCCATGTCATTACTCTTTTGTCTCTGCATTAAAAAACAACAACTACACTGTTCATCTTTAAAAACAGCTCACAAATATATAGTTTCATTTTTCAGAAAAGGTTATTTCCTAAAACAGGTGGTCATTGTAGTTTTTAGTCAAATGTCGCTCAATCAAGGGCGAATACTTAATTTGCTGGACTATTTCAGCTGCGGATTTATCCACATTTGGTGCTCTAGTGCAGTTGTTCCCAAACTGTGGTACTGCAGGTGGTCTGTGGAAAAGCAAAATAAAATAAGTTTTTTTAACCTTCATTTTACCAGGAAATTCCCATAAAAGTTAAGAATATTTATATTGATATACAATTTAAATTTAATTGTCAAGTTATTGTGTGATTACTAAAATAGGCTAGTGGCGCTCGGCCCTAACCCTAAAATCGCCAAATCCACGTGTTCTTTTTACTGTATAGATTTAATACTCCATTGTTATGGAAATAAGCCTGTTGTCCAAATGAGCCTGATTATGCCCTCAGGCACTTGAGTAAATAAATAAATGAAATATGTGACAGCCGTGGTGTGCGGTAAACTTTCTTTTAACGAGCCTGTTGTACTGATGCGATGACCAGTTATAGTTTTAGTGCCAGTAGGCCTATTAAGAGGTGTGGATTAATTCAGGTAGGACTGTGTGTAGACATTTTATTGTGTGTATTCTGAATGAATGCCTTTATTGTCATTGCATTTACGTACAATGAGATTGTAGAGCCACTCTAGTGAGGTGCATCATTATAAAACATACAGTATATATGTAAAACTCATCTTGCGACACATTCATTGCACACACACACACACACACCGAATACGTCACCCATCATTCATACCAAACCCTCTCGTCTTTCCTGCAAGCACATTCTAACCATAACACAAAAGCATAAGAACACAACTTGCCCTCACACTAAGTGGATAATAAATATTCTAATGTGATAAAGCGCTGAGTAACTGTGCAAACCGCCTCATTAAAAAAGTTTAAGAAGTTTAGCTTCATAATTTAAGACTGTTATTGCTTTGGGAAAGAAGCTATTCCTAAATCTACTAGTCCTTGTTTTTAGACATCTCTTAGTTCTGCGGTGGTCTGTGAAAATTCTTGATTACAAATAGTGGTCCACACACACAAAAAGTTTGAAAACCCCTGCTCTAGTGAGTATATGGGGCAGCAGATGACGTGCCCGATAAAAGAGAGGGCGCTTTTAAGTCCCGCGCCCACGGGACAAAGGGGACCAAGGGGAAAACAACTTTCCGCTCTTCATTGACTGGTATTGTGTGAAGGTGCCTCCTTGTCGATTCTATCTGCTAGTAAACAGAAAAATGCCCTAAAGCTGCTGTGTGGCGGGATGTGCAACGCATTGCTTGAAGCCTGACCAAGATGAATTTTGTGTAATACCGGTATGTGATATCGTGACAATCCAGCTGCCGAGGAAGAAGATATATCAGGCTTTGGATACACAGTACTGGTTCACGGTTAGTCTAATGATGGGCTTCACTGACACTAAGAGACATTGTCCTATCCCTTAATCCTTGTGTTGCTCTCGGGTCAAGTTTGACCCGTTCTCAAACGTTAAGTACAATTGCAAGTACTTGATCACTACTTTTAATTGAATTTTGGGTATTCAATTTTCATCATCAAAATGGATTTAAAACCTGACTAAACTTTGACATACACGCCTGTGATTATCCATCAACATAAGTTCGTGTAATATTAGTCAAAATAATTCATTTCAAAATTAGGTATAATTTCCTATAAATGAAATGTATTGACCATGAATTCCAAAAATAAAGCGTAAAACTAGTGGTAAGTTGTTGGTGAAAAATGGCATCGAAAAAAGTGCTTTAAAAAAGGGACAAAAATGTTGGAAAATGTGTCAACAGTTGTACATTTTTACTCCCCAACTTGCACATTGTTTATCTATATCTATTGAAACAGTTGTACATTTTATTTCCAAATTGTATATATTTTAAATATTGCTCATCTTCTATTATTATTTCATGTATATTGTTTACTATTTTTTAATGTTTACTCATGTGTGCTGTGTGTCTGATATTTTGCTGCTTCAACACCGTTATTTCCCATTTAAAAAAGTTAATTTTAACCCAGGACAAGAAGTGCATGGTCAACCGGAAGACAACACAAGGGTTAATTCACAAACTTTGAGCAAAGGATGCCACACTTTGCTTGTGTGCCGGATCCTTTTTCCTTTTGATGGTGTTTCTGAGTGCATGCTCCATTTCACATACTTCTTAAATTCTACACCAAACACATTTACAAGAAAGACAAGGTCAAAAAAGCTGTTTTTTTTATTCGGGTCGGTCAGAATGAGCGGATACAATTACTCGGCTGCTCAGAGTGCCAAGACATATTGGTCAACTCAGGCTAGCCTCCATGCCTCTGTACATCCATACATGCTCCTGAACATCCGCCGGGTCCTTTCCCTCCTTTCCACTAGCATTACCGCCAAGCAACGAGCGTCATGATAATTAACACAGAGACAATACCACATGATGAGGTCCCACTTGATCACTAACGTGAATTATTAGACATAACCACATGCAGACTGAAGTGCTGTTTTCAACAAACAAATCCCATCACGTGGATGAAGGGGAGTCATTGTTGATAATGTATATTAAAAAAAACTAAAACATGGGAAGGGCTAATCCAATCACATTTTGTACACATTTTGTTTTTTAAAAGATGTAATGCCTCATCTCATCTTACAGCCCTGCAGTTTTAATCTGTACATTTCTGTTAATAAAACAAAACCTAGAAATTAACTGGAAATTAATGTTTTTTATTTCACATGGCAGGTTATCAAGAAGAAGAAGAAAAACCCTCGTAGTAAACAAGTGCATACAAAAAAAAGGTTTTAAGTGCCGACTGTCCGTCCCCGGGTCAGGCAAGGTTGATTTTTTTTTTTTGTTTCATTATCACAACTATGTTCAGCTCAGTTCTCTTGAGGCTTTAAAAAAATCTCTTCTGGTCAACTGCGTACATCTTGCCTGCCGGAAGCTTCCGGAAAAATAAACTGTTGCCTCTGCTCATGTTGCCCTGGAATGAAGAGAAGACAGAACAAGTGTTTAGTGGTGGCTGGTGGTTACACTACACGTGTAACCAGACAGCCAATCCTCAGCATTGTACATTGGAATTTTGAAGTAAAAAGAATTTGGGCGTCTTGTAATGTCAAAGGAATCGTTTCTGTGACTCCTATTGAGAAAGCTCTAAAATACAGGGAGTAGGAGCCAAACAACTAAACTCGGTCAAGTTGTTTTTACTAGTCCCAGCACTCGTGTGCATACATGTCAACAATCGTTGAGCTCCAAGCTTAGGCCTCCTGCACACTGGCTGCGTGGCGTGTCCGTTTTTATTTCGGCTCCCACGTTAACAGGTTAGCTCAAGGCAGCTACACGCCGGGCTGACGGCTGACCGTCGGCAGAAAAGGCAGTTGGACTGATCAGTCTCCCTGAGTTGGTCAAAAAAGTGCTTCGGAACACACCAAAGCGACGAGACGTAATACGTCTCCGTAACAGCAGGTGGCGCTAATCTGTATTGTCGCCCAAAAAAATGAAAACCGGCAGCTGATTGGACGAACGCGTCACCTGGGTCTGGCTGCTGCTTCCGGATTTTTCAACTGGCCATTAATGGCGACTCATTCAGAATACGATCTCATATTGTACTAAAATAGTTCACCGAAACGTGTTTCTGAAAACATTAACATTAAGCGAGAAATAGGCCGTGCAGTTGCTGAATCTGTCTTCATTTCAGATCGTCAAAGGTCAGTTTAAAAGATTTTCGTCAGATTTTGAGAGACTTAGTCACGGTCTTGCCGCTCGCCATTTCCGGGTGAGTCCCGACTGCCCTGTCTCTTACGGAGCATGTCAGGTCGGCCAAAATGAAGGCCGACGGCTCCTCCAACGGACAACGGCACAGAACACACTCGAGTCACCGACGTCGCCAGACTGTCCAACGGCCGATTATCAGCCCGGTGTGCAACTGCCTTCAGGCGCGGCTCGAGCCACGCCGAAAATGCGTGCATGCTAGACATAGGACCAACGCCTATTTTTTTTTTAATATACAATATATACTAATTATGTGTGACTTTTTGAGAAAGTGACAGCCCCAATTACATGAACTGAATCTGTGAAAAACTAAAATCTTAAAGCTGATACGTATCACCAAGTACAAGCACTAAGGTAGCTGTGATATATCAAGTCTGTTTTTCATCCTCTGCTCTGATTGGAAAAGCTATCAAAGCAGAAAGAAGAAGAAAAAGGTCAACAATGGTGAAGAGAAGCACTCTGAATACTTCAGAATGTCTGCACGATTCGAAGACCTACTTCGTCGGATCAAGCCTTTCATTCACCATAAAAGAACTCATCTTAACCCAGTAAGTTTACAAGAGAGACTTGCATCCAGTTGCCCTCGAACTCCATGCTTCCTGTTTCCGCTTTGTCGTGCGCCGCTGCGCGCACCACCAAACACTACAAGCGCCTGCTCGAAGTACGGCAGCTGCTACGGAAACCAAAACTTGCGTGGGAAATTTTTAAAACGACTCCCAACTTGGAATAGTTTCAAAAGTTACGATTCCAAGAAGGAACCGGGCGCTTCTCGATGCCCAGTCCTAACCCTACCCCTGTAGTGCTTAATGTGACGTCTGTATCTATCTACACAGGCGTTTGGCGTGGGATGTTGTTACCTCTCTGCTTAGATGCCTCCAGCAGTCCACCCAGGTGGGATATACTGATGCATAGGGGGGCAGACCTCCAGAAAGCCTGGGAGGACAGCGGAAACACAGAAAGGCGGCTTGATCAAGATTCAACATTCCTTTTATCGTCATTCAGCAAAACACAGAAAAGGTAAGCATGAAGGAAATTACGAGCATGGCTCCTTTAGAACAGATTGAAAAACAACAACAGGGTAATACAATAGAGCTCTATGAATAAATATATAAAAAAGAATAAATCATTTCCAGCAGAATATTTGTCCGAACAACGTTGTGATGGATTGCACTTAACCCCTGTGTTGTCCCCCCCGGTCAAAATGAACACTTTTTAGACAAAGTTTTTAACTTTCTGTCGCTCTTTACTAAGTTTTTGGCACTCCCTCCATTACCACCACTATATTCACCACTAGAACCAACGTATTAACACTAGTTGAACAATAATTTTTGGAATTCATGGTCAATAAACCTCATTTATATGAAGTTCTCTCATTTTTGTGTTAGAAAAAAGCAGAAATAATGAATGATTTTGACAGTTAAGTTCAGAGAAACGAAGGTAACGGATAACCACAGACATGTCAAAGTTTAGTCAGGATAATGCTATAAAATTGAATAAAACACCCACAATTAAATGAAAGTAGAGATTGGATCCTTAATTTCACTTGTGAAGAGCGTTGTATGGAACCATCCACGTTATTTTGGGGCAATTTGGTTGAAAGAAACCCAAAGTTCTGATATAGAAACTTTAAAAAAACGGGTCAAATTTGACGGTACGGTTAAGTAAATGAATACGTAATAACTTAATAACTTCCAGTAAAGCACAGTTTAGTGGTGTGTAGTTGAGAAGTCTGATAGCAGGTGTTTTTGAGTCTTGTCACTTGATCCAACTCACCCGCAGTTATTGACAGCCATGAGGTTCGACACCAAAACAAAAGGGTACGTCAGCATACTGGCGAAGAACTGGAAGAGAAGAGCAGAGGAGGAACGTGATCCAACAACGAGCTACAAGCTGACTTGACGGACATGCTGCTGATGTGTGTCACACTCACCCCGGTCACAGCCTGAGAGCAGTTCTTGATTTCTCCTGTGTGACTCATCTGTACAGGAGGAACAGAGGAACAGCGTTAACTCTGGATCTGAGCCTGGGACTGGAGACTGCTCAACACAAACCCCTCAGCAGCCATCAACACAGCACGACGGGTAGTGTTCCAAATAGTTCTGTCTATGTCAGAGGTTTAGTGACACACAACCAGGGCTGTAGTGGTGAAATTGTTAAATTCCCATAGAGGCAGGCAGAGTTTTATTTTTAAAGGACAGTTATTTCACAGATCCAGGATACTATGCATCCTGGTAGTAAAGTTCCCTTGGCCTTTGGAATTAAAATAGCCTCACATCATCACATACCCTTCACCATACCTAGAGATTGGCATGGGGTACTTTCCATAAGCTCATCTCTCAATGCAAATCAAACCAGCTATTATTAGGCTAACTGAAATAAAACCATGCCAATCTCGAGGTATGGTGAAGGGTACATGTGGTGTGTACTTTTCTTTTCTTATTTATAGTGTGTTATCATAACACAAGTTATATCAGGACACTTCATCATATAGAGCAGATCAAGAACACTATAATTTACAGAGACCGTTAGATACCTAATTTTATTATAAATCAAATGATGCCTATTTTTTCATTTTTCATTTATTGCTCAAATATGTCGTTTACTTGGAGTATGCAGTGATTACGGGCCATGCCAGTAGTTTAAAAATGTGCCTCAATTCTGAAAGGTGCAATATGTAATATATTTACTTTAATAAATCCCAAAATGACCCTAATGCGTCATCAGATATTAAGGAAACATGCTAAGTTGAAATACTATGTTTTCTGACAACAATGCTAATGCCAGTATTTTCTCCTTTTGAAATTTCCGTTCCGTGACGGAATATCTGTTTGTGTTTTGGCCTGTGAGTTGGTTTCAACTGCCCGTTTAAGACAGCCGGGCCGGGTTGCCAGATATACCTGTAAAAACTCAAACCCAGCGCGCTACAGCTCTAACATTAGTATGGTGTTTGGTGTTTTAAGCCCCCAACGTAGTCTTCTAGGCAGCGCTGCCTGGAAGGCACTAGGATTAGGCAATGGCTAGGGTTAGGGTTAAGGTTAGGGTGAGGTGCCTTGAAGTCGACGGTCGCAGCGCTGCCTTGAAGTCCACGCTGAGGGCTTACACACCATTGAGCCGTTGGTACACAATTTGTACTGCAGTAACTATTTTAAACACTAGCTGTCAGTATTACATATTGCGTTACATATTACACCTTTAATTTATTAACACATGCAAAACTGATTAAGGAACTTCCTTCCTTCAACTGTTTTATCTCCTGCATTGGTCGCTCTGTGTTAACAAGATACAAAAGTGCTGACATTCCAGATACAATGTTCCAGCTTACGCTTTGGCTACATTGGACGCGTAACGTATGGGGGCCGTTCATGGAGCGCATGTGCCGTGGAATGCATCTTTTAACCGGCTACACCAGTTCCGCACACTCGGCGTAGGATTGTGTGAGTCACAGGCGAGATGGAGAGCTTCTGCTTTGGGATTGTTGTTGTTTCTTCAGTTTTTTTGGAGCCGGCACGGCGCTGTGAAAACTTCAATCTACTGTCAGCTGTTATCAGAGGACGCAGGTGAGGGGAAACAAGAAATAAAAACAGAAACTCTCAAAAAGAAACGGCCAATACACTCACTGACAGTAGGGTTACTCAAACTTGACCCGATATTTCCCACCACTATCCTTGGGCTGGGCTGGGCCCTTGATCAAGCATTTGTGTTTTTTTAATCATTACTTTATTAGCCTAATTGGGTGGGGAGAAAGCTATGCCACAGTCATGCGCAGCGTCTTCTCCACTCGCACGCTGTATGGCTTAAGTGCAACATGGAGCTTGAAGATGTAAGAAAAAAAATGAAAACAGGAGAATTAACTTTGAGCAAGTTTGGAGGAAAGTCGGAGGTATGGAACCATTTTAAACAAGTCGTGGGCAGTGACAGCATATGTGTCGGCTTTGTCGAGTGCATTAAGTGCGGCACGCTGCTCGCCTATGACAGCAAAAAAAACATGGACTTGGATGATGAACAGACACATGAAGCAGGCTTGCCATGGCAGAAAAGATGATAGTCAGCCTTCAATGTCCTCTTTTGTTACTTCTCCAAGCATACCCCCTCTAAACTGATTTCTGCAGTTCAAACTACTCGGAATTGTAGTTGAGAATGTCAGTTAAAAACGGCCCACGTGTTAAAAAATTGTCGGGTTTAAAATCGGGCTCGGGTGTGCACAAGGGACTCCAGTTAGAGTGCACTAACAGGAGTAACGTGTGCTCAGACCCCATTTCTGTACATTTACCCTCCACTAGGGCAGAAGAGAAGCGAAAGAAGTGACAAACCGAGTCATCGATGGCGTACGTGTTGATGAGGTGAGCCAGCAGGTTACAAATCCACAGAGACAGGACGTCACCGAGCAGACGAGGAATCAAACCACTGGAACACAAGAAAACTCCATCATTTGTGATTAAAACATCAGGATTATGAGGACAAATAATCAGCATGCTGGATACAAGATCACACGATTGTAAAAAAAATAAATTAACGAGTCAAGTTCAGGTTACAATCCAGTTTGAGCCTGAACCACTTCCCATTCTCAGGCTGTGTACAGTGCTGCCGCCTGTTGTACAAACACCATATTCACACAGCCAAATTCATTTGTAACTACCCTGTGTGTGCACGCCACACATTGTTTGGGCTTTTTGCAGCTCTAACAATGTTGCACCACAGTGAAAATAATATTAAAAAGCACAGTTTAAGTATAATGTAATCAATATGTCTACAAAGTACTTACAGTCCCCCAAGGTGGCCAATTTGGGTTTTTTTTCTTTATGTTTTTTGTGTGCATATAACCAAACATATTTTGTTCAATCGTGACTCTACAGTCATATATAGAAACTGAAAAGTCTGAAAAGTCATAATAAAAGAAAACAATAAGTGTCCAAGACAAAGACGTACAAATCCAGGATCCTGAAATCTATACATCAGTTAGGTAATGAACTATTTCCACTGCCATTAATCATCCATTTATGAATGAAAACATTTGCTCTGACTCTTAGTGCGTTTTCACACCTGAAAGTCCGAACCAAGGTCCGGACCATGGTTAAATGTTTTTGTTACATTGTATACATTTGATCCGGTAAGTTTTGGTTTCACACTGCAGTTATGCAAGCGCACTAAAGATCTATATGTGACAAAACTACGTCCTGCCGTCATCACATGCGTGAGCTGCGTCTCCAGATACTTATAATTGATTGGTCTGTAGACGGGCTTCCCCGTCCTCTCATCTCCTCTCTCTGTGTCAGAGTTTGTTCAACTGCTGCGGCTCTTTTTGTTTTGTTGTGATGTTGAGAAGAAAGACACTGGAACTTTCTTTCTGGAGCATTTGTTCAGAGACAAACGGAGACCTACACTGTACATTTACTACAACTTAACAAATCAACTGCTGATGTATTCTCAACTCTGATAGCCGACAGCTGTCTGCTCTGAGCGCATTCACCGTCACTCACTCTCTCATGTAGCCTACACACTAAGCACCGAGCTATTAAAAAGGAGCTTCCCCGGTCTTGTAACACAAGGAGAGCCTGCCAGAGCTTTTTGTATTTGGTCCGAAAGTCCTAACCATCCAAAAAATGCTTTCACACTATAAACGGACCGAGACCACCTCTTTTTATTGGACCAAATTTTGGTCTTTTGATCCGGACCGTGGTCCGGGGGAGGTTTCACACCTGTAATTTTGGATCAAACTGAAAAGTCCAAAAGTCTGGACCAAATGAGGTATGTGTGAAAACGCCCTTAGCTGGTGTTTAGAAGCCATCATATACACCAGGGGTGACACTTTTAAACAATGGTTGTAGCCTATTCGACAACACAGTGAGTGCCGTGCACATATGCAAGCACACAGCACCAAGGCAAACAAATCTAGGGTGGTATTTTGCCTTTAAGTGATGAAAGCACACCAAAATGATTCAAAGTTGACCATCAAATCAAAGCACCAAAAACCTGGTGTATTAAATAGAACAAAAAAAGACAAGGAATGTAAAACGTACGCAAAGAAGCCCAGGATGCCCTCTTCTCTGTAGACTGTGAAGATGGAGTCAAACACCCCGCTGAGAACAGAAGAAAATATACATATATTTTAAGGTTTTTACTGATTTTCATGGCTCTTGTCATTGAGGTTTGTGTCTAAAACAAGAAAACTGTACCTGTATTTTGTTTCTCTCCCAATAAACTGGACCATACATCGCAAAGTAATCACTGAAAAACAAGCCGAGTAAAACATAGTTGACATGCAGACCGGTTTCCCCAGATCCAACCAAAAACATTCAAATGTCTCACAAGTGAAAGCACAAAGCTACATGCTTTGAGGCACGGTGCTGTTAGCCAGTTAAACCACGTGGAAGATTTGAGCAGTTGCAGATGTTCATGACATACCATGAAAGGGATGCGTGACGACAGTGGCACAGGAGCGAGCTATCATCTCTTTGGTCGTCTGTGGAAGAGACGGAAGACAATCAACGGAGATAAGGCGTGACATCATACATTTACGTAGACGTGACTGATTGCATCTTTTGTAACTCCATTCTACACATGCCTGGTTTGAGCCTAAAGAGAATATAATAACTAGAGCCCGACCAAACGGGCAGATATTAGGCATTTTCCAAACTATCGGTATCGGCATTTAGAATGGCCGATAAATGAATATTTATAAAATAAAAACGGACAAAACACCCTTCAACCATGTTCTGAGTGTTGCTCTACAACGTCCCTGTTGGCAACACTTTGACTTTTGGTTTGTTGTTGTGTTTTTGTTCAAAAGGACTTTAAGTTTCATGTCTTAAGTTTGTATTTTTATACATTTTATTTATCAGAACTTTAATATATTTTGATGTTCCTCTGTTCTGTTGTGATAATTAAACAAAAGTTTATTTTTAAACTGCATTATATTATTTTAGTGAGGACGTATAAAGAACTACAAATACCTAATGTTAGGGAAATCTGTTTATGTTTTGTTACGGGTTTCTGGATTTAAAAAATAAATATATATATATATATATATATATATATATATATATATATATATATCATAATATCTGCTTTTTAAATCACCAAATATTTGTATCCATATCGGCCTTAATAACCAACCTTGCCAGACCACAATGAGAGAAGTGAAAGCTGGTTCGCCTGCTACTCCAGTTATTTCCTCTCTTTAAAAAAAGAAAATAGGAGCCTGGCACGCCACATAAAACGCTTCAGTTCACAGAGAACAGTGAAGGCATCCGACTGTTTTAACTGATTATTCTCTGGTTCAGCTCAGCTAGAAAACACTCCACTGAATCCGTGGTGTTCATTAGCAGGTCTGTGTCTAACCACATAGGATATTAGTTTGTTAGTTTATTAACGTTTGGTTTGTAGAGACACTTTAAAAGACAATGTTATTGTTGGAATAAATAACCTACACCAGTGGTTATCTATATGTCGTCGCACGTTTGCCATCTTATGGACATAAATAGATATTTCAATCGTTCAAACTTGTTTTTTATTCATTTATTTTTATTTTTTACTTATTTTTATTTTAGAAGGAACACTCAAACGTCATTTTTGACCAGATTTGACAGCTCTGTGTGTATTGGATTGATCAGAGGAGATGAAAAATGAAAGGAGCCTTGTTTGTGCCTGTCACAGTCGTTTGTGCGTTTACTCACTCTCGTTTTCAAGCTCAACAGCCAATCAGAATCATGAATTGGCTGTATGGCCGACAGCTGCCGATGCCAAATCAACATGTTGAATCGGCCAAAAAAAGGCTGACGCGGGACACACCAAACAAACTAGGGCGGCGATCGGCTTGGTGTGTCAGGGCCTTTGGGCTACCGACAACCTTATCTTGACTTCAACTGTTCAAATGACTTTAGCGGTTTAGATAACGCACTCGACTGTCCAGCTGCTACAGGCGTGTGATCTAACCACAGACGGGTATTCTTTTGGCATTTGGCGGGGGTTCCCGTTGTATAACTATAGGGGGAAAACACTGTTTATTCTGATAGGCAGATCGAACATTTGTGATTTGATTTGAGTCCAATACATTTAAAGATTAAAAATACAAACTAAATAAATGCATGAAGTGTAGCGTAATAAATGTAACGGACACTGAGTTTGTTCTAGTTCTTGTTGTGTCCTCATAACTTTACTAGGGCTGCGAAATATTTAGGTGTACTCAGTTTTGCTGCTTTCGGTATTCTGCTAAAATACAACAAGTGAAAGGAAATCATTTCCAACTGTCTTTTATTGAACAAATTGAACATTGAATATAAAATGCACCACTAAAAAAAAAAGAACGACAGTTGTGTGTGTGTGCGTGCGTGTGCAGTTTTCTACTGATATTTTCTTACAACTAACGCAAGTGTTATTCGTGATATGTCGCAGCCTTTCGCGATGTGTATATCACGGCAGTTGATATTGCGATGACGATGAAATAAACGATATATTGTTCAGCCGTAAACTGTACCGGTGTCTTACCTCGTTAACAACGTGCTGTAGGGAGCCCTCCACAGCCTTCTGCTGACCTCCCAGTACCTGGACAACACAAACAGACCTCAGCATCATCGCTCATCTAGCTTCAACTAGTTTCTAAACTAGTACCAAAAAAAAAAACCGTCTTACCTGAGGCGTGCCTTGTTCCTGACATTTCTGTAAGAAACTAGAGGTTAACATAATAAAAGTGCCCTTGTGAATGATGATGTTGTACTGGCAGAAATCAAGAAGTCAGTTTATCCTACCTAAGTAACATTTCAAATCTACGGAGCCCCCCTGGTCCCACTTTGTCACAAAAAATGATTTATAACTATCTACATACATACATACATACATACATACATAGTCTATCTTATCTTACATCTCTGTAGAAGTATATGATTAGACTATTACTTCTATCTGAAGAACAAGCTAGAGGTGTGATTACATCCTGTGATCTGTTCAGGCCTACCTGCAGAACTTTGCTGTGCACTATGGTGCCGATGGAGCCGGCACAGAGCCTGGGAACAAGCCCATTGAAGAGACCTGCTTTCCCATCGATCTGGATGATGTGTTTTGCTGAAACATTTGGAAAATACAAAGGAGAAGTTATAAAAAGGGCTTTAAAAAAAAATATATATATATATATATATATGATGTTTAAAGTAGATGCCTTAAGAAACCACAATCATGAAAATAAAAAAATTAGGTATTTCAGATTGACACAGGAACTGTGACCCATGACCTCAACGTGAGAATTTGTCACAGTAAGGTTGTGAAGAGAGGTGTACACGGCGCAGTGGTCAAAAACAATTAACTGGTGAGTTTGTGTTTTTACTCTGGTATCATTCACCTTTCAAGTGAAGAGAACCAAAATGGCATATCAAAATGTAACTTAATCAGAAAGCACCCAAAGATTAACTCCTGAGAGATCTGACAGAAGTCAGGCGGACTTTTATCTGCTCCGCTACTTTTTCTGCTATTTTTTTTTTAACATGACTTTTTTCATGATATTCACAGCCTTTGAAAAAAAAGCTAAACATTGCTTCAGGGTTTCCTGGACCATACCAGTGGTTTTGCCCCATAAATACTCTGTGCTTACAACTTGCATTACTGGAAATCCATGTTGCATTTCATGCCAGCAGCGCTGTCATTTTAAACTGGGTTGTTCCAACCTTCCAAGGACTTGTTGGTTCAGGTAATTTGAGTACCCAATCAAAAGCTGAAGGCAGCTCCTCTCTGTGCGCTGTAAAAAGAATACACCGTTGTGTGTGTGTGTATGTGTGTGTATGTGTATGTGTATATATATATATATATATTTTTTTTTTACTTATTTAACTGTATAGTAAAGTTCAAAGACAGTGTTTATATAGTGCAATCCACATGTTTACATATTACAGTAAATAATAATGAAATAATCTAAATACTACTAAGTGTGGTAAAGCCACATATTTGTTTTTATATTTCTGCAATCTGCACTTTAGTTTGTGCGATTTATTTCTGACTTTCATATGATTGTTTACACCAGGCTTGGTCAGTGCTCAGTATACTACGGTGATTGAAGTAGATAAATAAAAGATGTCATTCATATAAATTCATGCATCACCTAATTTCATCATCACATCCAGGCCTGGCCTCCAGGAAAGAACAGTTTGTTTAATCTATCTAATCTTGTGTTGTTCATACTATACAATGATTTATTCTTTGTCTTTGTTGAATAATACAGAAGACAAAGAGCTTAGAAAATAATCGCATATTAAATCGCAATACTTATGAAAAAAAAAAAATCGCAATTAGATTATTTTCAAAAATCGTTCAGCCCTATTTTTTTTTTAAATGCCTTTGCTAATATTTCATGACGACCAACTGATATGCAACAAAACTGCCTCACATCCCGACAAAACATCAGAAATCAAAACAAAATGGGCATCCGACAGCCCTCAGTTCTGCATAAAGCAACCCAACCTCATTTCCTAAACGTGTTGCCAAATTTACAAGTTGTTCTCATGTTTGAATGTCCAGTCATTTTTGGCAAGAGGCAAAATGGAATCAGACTAGGTCCGATACAATCTCATTAACACTTCCAACATAGCTTAGGACAGACATGTCACATTAAAATAAAAGCTACAGCAGCACAAGGTTAAATACCCATAGAGAGACATTAAAAGCCCATCTCTTCCTGTCTTCTTAGAGCACTATAGTCTATTCTGCATTTAAACTCTGGTGGTTTTATAAGAATTATGGCTAACTGCTCCTCAGATCTCTGCAGAACGCCGGACAGCTAGCTAGACCGTCTGTCCAATCCGAGTTTTCTGTTGCATGATTAAAACAACTTTTGAATGTACACATTTTCCACCAAAAGAAGTTCCGTCCCGAGGTTATTTTCCGCAGCGCTGTGGAGGAGGTTCTGGCAATGCATAGTCTCGCTTTGCCAGACCTTCTGCGCTGCAGAGAGGGTCTGGCGAGTTCCCACAGCATTCTGGGATGGGAGAAAAACGTGCTCTGGTTTATTGGCTTTTCTTAAACCAATCACAATCGTCTTGGGCGGTGCTAAGCGTCGGACAGAGCAAAGAGCACTTTCAAAAGTTGTTTTAGTTGTGCAACAGAAAACTCAGATTGGACAGATAGTCTAGCTAGCTGTCTGGATTTACCCTGCAGAGATCTGAGGAGCAGTTAACCATAGTCCTCATAAATCCACCAGAGTTTAAAATGTCAACACAAAGGAAGACCAAGGCAACGGATACCCAGTCTAAATGAGTGAAATCTGGCGAAATTTCCATCGGTAACGGAGCAATCCCGGAAGTGGAATGTCGTGGATATAAAGTAGGCAAGGCAAGAGCACTGTTATAAGTTTAACAGATTCCATTTCTGAACAGGGCTTAATGTGGACAGTCAGACTCACCATAAGCAAAGAGTCCAGGCAGCTGGTGAACTTGTCTGCCAAAGAGGTTCCTGCCCAGGGAGGGAGGGAGCGGCTCATGTCCTACCTAACAACACACAAAAGAATAAAAAGTGATAAGAAGCCATATTCACTGGAACTGTGTGCACTTTCATTATGTCTCAGCACCACAAACAGGCTCACCCACACTTTTTGTATGGCTCTCCCACACTTCCTGGTTTCTATTTGACACATTTAATGTTGCAATTTTTGCCTCAATGTTTAATCTTCATAAAAGTTTCTCTGTGCGCTAAGTTACTTATTTTGTCTTCAGGGTTCAAAATTAACCTTTTCATCCCCCAGCCAAATGGCTAGTGAATATACAAATTTTACCAGCCACTTGTTTTTTGGCTAATGAGTGAAGCAACGCTACCAGCCACTTACATATTTTACCAACCGGTTTAACAACTTTGACAGTAAAGCTAAAAGAAGTGTATTTGCTGTAACGTTGACTTTAGCTAATTAGCAACGGCTAGTGTTAGCTTACAAGCTATTTTAGTGGGCCAAAGGACACCGTTCAGTAAATGACACAGGTCCCCGAACAATGTGCTCGCAACGCAGTCATTTGTGTTCTTAATGCGTTGTTCAATATACATAACGACAGTTAGCTAGCTAGCTAAGAGTGATGTGTGCTGTAAAACTTCTGAATATCCAGAATGTTAACGCCAAGACATGTTTGCTCGTACTTGACCTTTTAATGTTAAACAGGTCAACAAAGCCATATGTGAGAGTCTTTCAGCAATGGAAATCTCTTTGTCAATTCTGGAATTGTTCTAATATGCAGCAAAAGTGGATAACGTTAGATATGAGAACAGAGCTGGTCGGCTAATGTTAACCTAACGTTAGCTAGCTGTTATCTCTAGCACTTCGATATAAAGCAACCCAATAGCTTGTTTAAAAACATGACTAGCTATGTATCTGGGAATATGTCACAGAGCGAGTAAGTGTTCTTGTACATTATGCATACAGAAAAAGAACGAAGCAGAACTACACATCAGTACAGTATAAACTTTAAAATTTGGTTCACACGCTCACTTCCGCCTGCTACAGAGTATTTTGAAACAGAAGGTCATAGGGACAGCAGAACGACCGTGTAGTTGCTGTTGTTATCGGAACATTTGCTGCTATGTATATTAGATGCATGTTTAATTAAAGAGTCCATGATAGTGATTTACGAAAGGGCTCAAGTCATGTTCTACACTAAACATGAATCTACTAATAAGTGAGGCAACATTAAAGTAAGTGGAGTTTGACAGTTGCCTCTTCAGGCTGCTAACGTTAGCTAACGTTAAGTTAGACTGCATTTACATATCCTAACAGTGACCAAAGCAGCTCCTGGGCCACTGACATCTTCCCAGCGGCTGCACAAACACTTTTCCTCTTACCTGGATCAGGACTTTAATGTACATCAGAGGGTGGGAGAGGACGGTGAGCCCTGATCCCAGCAATATTTGGCCACACGCGTCCGCCATTTTTGGAGAGACAGGGGAGATAGGAAGTTCGTCTTGCGTCAGAGCAGGCGATGGCGCCCATATTTTATGTAATTATAACGGTACCGCCATCTAGTGTTCTTCTTCCTAAGGACCCCGTACTTTTTTCATAATAACAAAGTAAATGGTACAATGGTACATACACTATAGAAGAGCATTAGGGCCACATGTGAAAAATGTATTTGAGTTCTAAGTTTAAAGTTAAAATTCTGAGGAAAAAAAGTCAGATTTCTGAGTTTATTCTCAGAATTCTGATTTCACACAACATCAAAAAAAGGCATAAACAATAAGGAGATGAAGAAAAAATAAATTAAAATATAGACAGCATTTTAAAATTATATAGGTACTCTATACCAAATAAATGGTACAATGATGTATGTTAAATAGCTACACTTTTCTTATTATGAACATGTCCCAGAGACTGCATTAAATATAAAAAAACGTTATATTACATTTACCAAGCCGAAATCATGAGATGTAGACTATCATGAAATAAAATCAATGAACATTGCTTTCAAAATAAACAATAACATCTTTAAGACTCATTTTAATAGAGTGACCAGTGTTCTTTAAGCTATATACACCCATTACATCCCAAATTAAATAGAATGTGTAAGTACCCAGTAGGCTACTTACAAATAGGCTAAAGCTCATTTTCCTTTCCTCTATACCCCTGTAGATACACAGTTCTTACAAAATACTATCCTCCTTTCCTCTAAAATACTCCGTAGGGACCCAGTAAATACAAAAACACTTAATATAATTGCATAATTTTCTCTAAAATAGACCTTCTCTGTATAGGCCATCCATTTCACTTAGACAACTTACTAAACTACTTAGGGCATTAGCCTTATCTATCTATCTATCTATCTATCTATCTATCTATCTATCTATCTATCTATCTATCTATCTATCTAAAATTTCCAGTTGGTACTCTCTTGTTTGACTGTAGCCTACATACATTTAAGTAGGAACCGGTCAGGTTTAAATGTAGGCCACTGAGTCATACGACAATATGTTAGAATGTACTTTATTTTGAGGTGACTTTGCCTTTAATTTTCTCAAAAACTACAGTAAAAGAACTTAATTGAATTGAAAAATTAGTGTGTGTGCGCGTGTCCATAGTGTCTAAATGTTGAATTGACTTACTGTTATTATTTAGGCTAAATAATAGGGACTTAAAAGCTGTGTTGTGTTTTTGATAACTATGGACTGACTCAGCATGTGATAGAGCCCACACACAATAAGGGGCACACTCAGGACTTAATTATCTCCAATGGTCTGACTATGTCCAAGGTTATGGTGACTGATGTTGCTCTGTCTAATCATTCATGTGTGTTCTTTAACTGCACTATCTCTGTGCACACAAGTGTTCAAACAGAGATAATCAGAAAACATTTTTTTTCAGCTTTTCTCCTCCACACCTGCCCTCTCTTGGGTCTCAGTCAATGAGCTTGTAGATCATTTCAATTCTAAAATTACAAATGCTATTGATGCCATTGATCCCACTAAGGTGAAAGCTGTCTCTGGTAAGAAAAGATCTCCATGGAGAAATGGCACACTGGTAGGAACAGAAAAAGAGTGTGGAAAAGCTGAACGCAGGTGGTGAAAAACAAATCTCCAGGTCCATTATGACATCTATAAAGAGAGACTTCGCATTTATAAGGCAGTCCTTCTCTGACATTATAGCCAGAAACAATAATTTTTCACATGCTTTGTTTGCTACTGTCGATAGGTCACAGGTTTTTTTTCGATTGCTAGACGACAGTGGGCACAACTGGAGCTGCATGTGCAAAACTCTAACCACAGTCTGCACAGCAGCTGTTCATGTGCACCAAACTGTAGTTTGTTTTTTATTGCTTGAACACAGTTTTCAAAACTCTACACTAACACCGTGGATTTACAGCTCTTTGTTTAAATGCTAACACACTGCTGCCAAAAATGTTAACCACACATTCAAAACAGAATGGATTTCAGCCCTGTGCATTTCAAACACTGCTGATTGCAATTTAAGCGCAAAGCCTAAGCAGGTGTCTTGTTTTAGGCTAGTTAGTGAACATATGCTGTATGTATATAGGGAAAGCTCAGAAAACTTTTTTGTAAACAAACAAATAAGAATGAAGCAGTTATTCACTGTACCGTTCGAGAGAAACAATGAACAGGTAAAAGAGCAAAGATACCAATATGTCCAGGTAAGATGTCTGAGGTTACAATCACAGCTATAAAAAAATGTGAAAAACACTACCTTTACTATAGGAAAACTGCACACTTACTGTTTTTTCAGAAAGTAATGGAGGTGTTAGCAATGGAAACACCACATTCATTTATATTTATAGATGATGCAGCTGCATGGCAACCCAGGACATCCAGTGTGAAAACATGTGGCCCTGATGCCGCAGAGAGGCTGAATTAGCCCCACAATTCTTTGTTACTATTACATACCTTTAGTTTGTAATTTTGTTTTAGTATTACGTAAATTACTACAGACAAAATTAAAATATATATATTGAAGCAAACTGCTGATTTTCATTCCTTCTTGTTTATCTTAAAAAACTGGTATGTTATAAAATAACAAAATATCATGTGGAAGAATTTCACTCTTTTCTTCAAAGAAAATATTGATTAGTGTAAAGTCACACAAATTATTGAAACTGTAAAGAACTAGACAGATTGGAAAACTGGGTTGGACTTTCTAGTTGGACTTTTTTGAATCCTACTTAAAGAATAAGGCACTACTTTGTGTCTATAGGTAATGACCCATCTGAGCGGACAAATATGATGTGCAGAGTTCCCCAAGGCTCCATTCTGTGGCCTCTTTCAACATCTACATGCTTCCACTGGCTCAGAGTATGGAAAACAACGCCGTGTTTGAGCTATGTTACTGGTCATGACTGTTTCCCCAAGATGGCGCCTGCTTGTATACGTGAACGCTACTGTCTTTATAATCTATCTTTTTAATAAACTGTCTGTACACTACAAACAAAGATCTCAGTGCTTCGGTTTACATGTAGGGACCCTCATTATGCTACCGTGGAAGTGTGGTGCTATTTTGAACCTTGTTAGTGGTATAGAAATAGCGATTTCTTTTTACTTTACCCTCTGCCCTGAAGACTAGCGTTATAAGTTAATCAGCACTAGCTTGTTTCAAGCTAGAGACACATTCGATTAGCATGAAAACATATCCCAGAGAACGGTCGACTCAGTACACATATGTTATTAACCCCTAGGTTCACTTTGTGCCGGAATAGTCCTTTAATCAACGTCTGTTACATTCAAGCCATTGCCAAATGAGCTGCTACAAAGCTAATTAAGCTCCACACAACTCTCTCTGTATTTCTCAGTATGGCTATGTTCAGAAGATTGTGGCGTCCGGTGACTTTCCAGCACAGAAGCTCAAGTGAAGATAATGACCTCTTCTGAAGACTCCATCATGTTTTTTAATCCTCCGTGTCCTCCTTGGCTACTAGCAACTGCGTGGAGGAGGGGTGGGGGGGGGTGCGCGATCACGGAAGGCTTGTATCTTGTGGACACGCCAACAGTGTTGTTGTCATTACTTAGAATTCCTCATGGGGGCGACAGAAACTATGCACTATTGCTTTAAGAATATATCAAGGCTTAAAGGACTTATGTCTCAGCAGAATCTGAAAAAAAAACGTGCCCATGCTTTTATCTTCAGTAGACTTGACTACTGTAACGGTTTCTTAACAGGTCTCCATAAAAAATCAATCAGACAGCTCATTCAGAACGCTGCTGCTCGAGTCCTCACTAAGACCAAGAAAGTGGATCACATCACTCCAGTTCTGAAGTCTTTACACTGGCTTCCTGTCCCTCAACAAATTGATTTCAAAATACTGCTTTCTGTCCCCAGAGTCAGAAGTAAACAGGAAGAAGCAGCGTTCAGTTTTTATGCTCCACATATCTGGAACAAACTCCCAGAAAACTGCAGGTCTAAAGCAACTTTCAGTTCTTTTAAATCAAGGATGAAGACCTTTCTTTTTGATGCTGCCTTTCTTTAAATAATTGTTCATTTCTAATGCTGCACTGTAACTTTTATTCTCGTATTTTATTTGTTTTGATACTTTACCACACTTTGAATTGCCTTGTTGCAGGAATGTGCTATACAGATAAAGCTTACTTGCCTTGCCTTTTCATCATTACCAACTGTGACTTTAACCTTTGAGAAAACAAACAAGGATGTGATGAACAAATGAAAAGAGAGTACTGTGTTGCAGTTAGAAAAACTTTATTGAATGATCATTGGCTGTTGTGCTGATGAGTTCAGGGCTGCAGCTTCTGTTGGTCAGGGAGCCTCTGATCGTCTGTCAGCACATCTGAAAACGATTCTTCTGTAACAGTGAAACAGCACAGAGGGGGATTAGCTCCAAACTCAATGTTGAATACATGTGTATATGTATATTTATTTTTTATAATGTGCTCATGTGGACACTCACAGCACTTGTAGAGAGTGTTGAGCCTGGCTTTGTCGTTGCGACTCATCTCCTTAGCGTTGCCAAAGGACACGTTGGCGTTGGGGATGGGGACCATGGTGGGCTGGTTGTTCTTGGAGAAGGCGGTTCTTCAAGAGGACATGGAGCAGTTAGAAGGTGTAGAGATATTTTTATTTTATTGAAGTGCTCTTTATTATGTATGTGTTCTTTTATTACTAAAGGGGAAGTTTGTGCTCATTGTGGAGTTGCGTGCATACTATGAGATAGATGGTTACAATTATCCAGAGGAAGCACACTTACGACCTTTGTACATGGAAGAATGACTCAGTTGCACAGAATGGTTTAGCTTAAAGCTTTGATTACAGTTTATCATAGTTTAGAAATATGATTGTATGTCAGAGTTTTTGTACCAGACAGAGATAACAGGAAATACCTGTTAGGTTTACGTGTATGTGTTAGTTCAGGCGTGGTGAAAAGGTTACGAAGAGCAAGTAGAGGAAATGGGACCAGCTGAAGTTTACAACACACACACACACAACACACACACACACACACACACACACACACACACACACACACACACACACACACACACACACACACACACACACACACACACACTTCTGCCTGGCAACGGAGATGTCATCACCCCAAAAGGAGATCATAAATAGATAGGGACATTGTTAGACGGGGCTCACAAACTGGGAGGCTTCGTGGACTGAGCTCCGTACTTTTTATTTGGATGCTAAGGAAACTTAGTCTCATTTGTGGACCCGCATGCGTTTCTAATACTTAAAATACTGTACCAGTAAAAGTTACTTGACTTTATTCTATCGTCTCAGCATTTGATTTAAGTGTTCTGGTTACATAGATCATCAACGAATACGCGGGGAATTAGAGATTAGAGAGATAATTGGAGTCAATTGTCTCTGGCCTTTGGGCCTTCCACTTTTTCCCAGAATTCCCTACAGAGGGAGCACAGCACATCCTACACGCACACACATGCACACACACACACACACACACACACACACACACACACACACACACACACACAGACACACACACAGCAGGGCAGAAGTGAAGCCAGCTGTTCTTACTTGTGGTACTGCATGACAGAGTTGTAATCGTAGGGAGTGCCCTGGTTCAGGGTGGCGATCTTTCTAAAGTTGTGCTCCATTCCTAAAAAAATAAAAAAAATGAAATAGAATAAAGTTAAGATTTGCTAAAACGTGGTGTTCCCCCTGGCAGTGTGATGTTCAGGCTCTTTTTGTCCACTGGGAGGCACCAGGGACCCACCATACTTATATTGCAAACAAGATGGGAAGAGACATTTCAATTCTTCCTATATATTTATATTTTTTCAGAAAATAATGTTTTTCTTACATGTTTGAAATCAATACACAGCCATAGATTTAAGTATTAATGTATCACACTCTCTGCAGGAGCAGTGAAGCCTGATGGTCGTGATGAGAACAAGGATTTGGGTAACGTGCCCTGGAGACTGTTGCCACGTGTTAGGACAGAGTCATTGATCATAGGCTAGCACACAAGCTGCTGGGGCCATGCACAGGACTACAAACAGAGATTACAGCAGGTCCTACTCTTAATCAACCTTTTTCAAGTAGTTTCAGAACGTTTTAAACTCACTAAATCTAAGAGATTAGAGCTGCAGAGATCAATGGACTAATCGATAAGTTGTCAACCTTTTTACCTTTATTTATTCAGGGAAGGTTCACTGAGAGGAAGCCTCTCTTTTGCAGGAACACCCTTATCACATTCACACAGTTACACATTCATACCTGGAAACTGCCCAGTACAACCACAGTCTGATCTGCTCCACCACCACTGAGCAGCTCCACTGGAGCTAGCTATTTTGATAATCAATTAATTGTTTGAGTCATTTTTTTTTATGAAAAAAGGAAAAGTTCTCTGATTCCAGGTTGTTAAATGTGAATATTTTCTAGTTTTTTCTATATTGTCTAGTGTACTTTTTTGTATACAGTTCTGTGACAGTAAACGGAATATCTTTGAGTTGTGGACAAAACAAGACATTTGAGGACGTCATCTTGGACTTTGGGAACAACGGAACAACATGTTCACCATTTTCTGAAATTTTAGAGACTAAACAACTAATTGATTAATCAAGAAAATAATCAACAGATTAGTTGATGATGAAAATAGTCTTTAGTTGCAGCCCTTTCTGAGATAGGAAATTGCCATTTGCAGTTAGCCCCCCTTTAAGAGTGGCAGAATGTGGTTCATGAGAATAAACAAAAGCAGAACTGTGAGGTCTATGAGGTTGTACATTTTAAGTGTATTTGTTCACAAGGTTCATGCATTAATTAACATTAGGCCTGCATGATTTCTTGTAGAAACAAATCTTATGAGTGTGTCTTTAGTGATTGTACTTGTCTGCAGTTTACTGGGTTTCCTCTCTAACAGTCTGAATAATAACCAGCTCCCTTACCAGACTGAACGTTTTGCAGCAGGACTTTGATGTGGTTGTCCCTGTCAGAGCGGGTCTGTTCATGGTTGAAGCCCAGAGCGTGGAGCAGCTCGTGCTGCACCGTGCCGTGGTAAAGGCATCCCCTGCGGGCCAGAGACACCACCTGCTTCCCACCACGACGGCCAACGAAGGAGTAGCAGCTGGACAGGAGCACAGAGGAGTTGAAGAACACTGAAGTGTGAGCAAAGCTTCCAACTCAAAGTCTTCTATAACATCACTTTCTTACCCATTCTGGGACTCGATGCTCAGCCAGTCGCGGTCGCTGCTTCTGCTTGGCCTGAAGCGGATGCAGGAGAAGGAAGAGAAGGACTCCAGTCCACGGGTGATGATAGCCTTCTCCCGGTCGGCTGCCAGGACCACAGCACACAGCATTTAGCTTCTTACCATCCCATAGCACACAACATTTCAGCTTCTTACCATCCCATAGCACGAGAACAACACAACACAATATTGGGAAACTTTTATTTTCTTGACATTACATTTGAAAAAGACAATCTATTGTTCCCAACAGCACATTACATTAAAGAGCTGCTGTTTTACTAATTTTTCAGCATCCTATTTGTACTCTTGGGGTGTACCACAGCAGGTTTACATGCTTTTGGCCAATGACCGAGACTTATAAATAAAATAATATCAAAGTAATTTGAAAGTGTGGGGGGGGGGACACAAAAAGGATTTTGAAAAGTAGGGGGGACATATCCCCCCTGTCCCCAGTGTAAGTTACGCCTTTAGGCTACGGTGTAGGGTCCTGCGTAGGTTTGTGTCTTCACGTACCTACGTGCGTAGCTACAGCGTAGATTTGACGCAGAAGTATAAAAAGGCCTTTAGCCTCCATGTGTGCACACAGCCGTTCTTTACACTCTCCATTGGCTTTTGGTTTTTAAGGCCATTTATGGCCTGGCCCTGGCATATATGGCCAAATGTTTCACCCTTGGCGAGCACAACAGGTCATTGTGGTCATCATACTGTATATGGACAGAGCATATGTGTGAGATGTGTGTGACACTTACAGAAGTGGTTGGTGATGTAATAAGGAACGTAGACCTTCCCGTCAGAGTTTTTGCCCCACTTGCAGCCTTTGCTGGTGCAGGGGTCGGCGTTTCTCTCGTCCTCGCTGGCGATGGCGATGTCTCCTTCAGTCAGGATGGGATCATTGGCAGAACGGACTGAAACACATCACACAGACACTCAGAAACATGTTGAAGTGCTACTGATATAACAAGGAAATATCATGGCTGCAGCAGCTCACACTCACTCAGATTACTGTTGGCTCTCTCCAGAAGTTCAGAGACAGAAAGCTCCGCTGAGTCATCCTCTGCACATCAACAACAGCACCATTTCACTTTGTGTAAAAATACAGCAGTCACAGTACTGAGCATGTCAGCACAATATGTCTGATCATTAGAACAGATTACATACCTGCCTGCAGGTTCAGATTGGGATTAGAGGGGAAAAAACAAACACGTTAGAAAAAGATGGAAAGAAATGACTTGAATTGACAGCTAAAAGTTAACAGAAGAATAATGTTAAGCCAAATAACCAAAAATTGTCTTAAAGTGTGATTGTAGAAGTGCAAAGAGATTATGAAAATTGTAGAACCTAACAGAGGAGAGGAAGGATGTGTTTCACTGCACAGCAGTCTTCTCTAAGGGCTGGCCTGTGCCACAAAGTTTCCAGCTTTCATTTATTAGTAGGGTGTGGATAAAAGCTCAATTTAACATATTTAACAGAACTTTGTGAATGTGGAGAAGATGATCGGCTTCATGTGACACAGGAGTCCTTTCATGGTTGTTACTGACATTCCAAGTTAATAATTCAGTTCATCTGAATGATTTAAATCATGCAGTTTCAACATGTTTAACATTTACACTGTGACATGATGGGCCCTGTGACGGTCCTACCTCATTGTCGGCCCAACAGCAGGCAGACAGCAGCAGCAGAGCCAGAGCTGAGAATCTGAAAACAGACATGCGAGCCATCCTAGCAGACCTGCAGGACACAGACACAGCTTCCACTCAGAGGAAAGATATACAGTGTTTGAACCAAAAAATACAGACAGCTGAGGGTTCACACACTGAAACAAAGTGCACACTTCTTCACTGCATTCTGCTGCAGACATTTAAACTCACCTTGGATCTTCTTCTGGACTTGTGCAGCTGAGGTTTCACTCCAGCTTTTTATACATGTTCAACTGCGTCACTGAGCCCAAATATGGATTATCTGGGTACTGAGAAAGCTAAAGAATCAGCTAAACTCACAAGCTTATCAGTCACATATGGTTCGGACACATACATTTGAAAGATGTATGCCTACACTCAATGGGTGGGAAGGGAACACTTGTAGAAAATTGAGTTGTCAGCATCCAATCACATGTCTGATATGAGAATGTTCCACGCCGTGGCAGAGTCTGCAAATATTGCAGGCATTATTGTAAGATGCAGTTTCCCAAAGCATCAAAAGTGGGGTGGGGGCACGACAAGGCTGTAAAAGAATTGTATATTGGGGTTAGGATGAAACTTTAACCAAGTTGGTGTAGATGGGGAATAAACCAATAAGAAATATATTAATTTTACATAGATGATATTTTTCTAATTGGATAATACTTCTAACCTCTTCCATTTTTTTTATTTAAGGCCAAAACAATGTCAGTACATTAGTTTTAGGATTATCAGTACCTGAAGTCAGAAAGGTAAATTAACTATGCATTTCTATACTGCAGAAAGTTCAAGGTTGCCAGACCGGTCAGAGTTATTTAATTCACAACCCAATTTCCCAAAAGTTCATACAACTATTTTGCAATAGCAGTTCTGTTTTGGAAAAACGGAATTTAAGAAAAGAAATGTGATCTTATTGTAATTGCAAATTGTATTCATTGGCACAGTTTAATGTTCAAGTCAAGTCAACTTTATTGTCAGTTCTGACTGTATGTGCCAGACATACAGAGCAGTTGAAAACACGTTTCTCTCTGACCCCCGGTGCAATAAGGACAGGTACGACAAGTATAATATAAAAGATAAGAAATATATACAAATAAAGATAAAAGCAGATAAGTAATATAAAAAAATGTATTAAAAAAAACATAAGTAATATATAGTATAGTATATATACAGTAATACATTCTACATAGTGCAAATGTAAGGCAAAACAAAACAGTGTAGAAAATTAAAGATGAAGATATTGAAATCTTCAATATAAAAGGAAGAGTTCCTGAGTGTCTTCTTTTTATAAAGTGGCCGGTGGGGGTTCAGAGTCCAGAGTTCTTGGGGGAAGAAGGGAAGGGAGGAAGAGGGGAGGTAGAGAGGGGAGGGTGTGTGTATCATCTATATAAAATGATATATTTCTTAGCGGTTTATTCCCCATCTACACCAACTTGGTTAAAGTTTCATCCTAACCCCATACAATTCTTTTAGAGCCTTGTCGTGCCCCCACCCCACTTTTGATGCTTTGGGAAACAGTGCATCTTACAATAATGCCTGCAATATTTACAGACTCTGCCACGGCGTGGAACATCCTCATATCAGACATGTGATTGGATGCTGACAACTCAATTTTCTACAAGTGTTCCCTTCCCACCCATATAGTGTAGGCATACATCTTTCAAATGTATGTGTCCAAACCATATGTGACTGATAAGCTTGTGAGTTTAGCTGATTCTTTAGCTTTCTCAGTACCCAGATAATCCATATTTGGGCTCAGTGACGCAGTTGAACATGTATAAAAAGCTGGAGTGAAACCTCAGCTGCACAAGTCCAGAAGAAGATCCAAGGTGAGTTCAAATGTCTGCAGCAGAATGCAGTGAAGAAGTGTGCACTTTGTTTCAGTGTGTGAACCCTCAGCTGTCTGTATTTTTTGGTTCAAACACTGTATATCTTTCCTCTGAGTGGAAGCTGTGTCTGTGTCCTGCAGGTCTGCTAGGATGGCTCGCATGTCTGTTTTCAGATTCTCAGCTCTGGCTCTGCTGCTGCTGTCTGCCTGCTGTTGGGCCTACAATGAGGTAGGACCGTCACAGGGCCCATCATGTCACAGTGTAAATGTTAAACATGTTGAAACTGCATGATTTCAATCATTCAGATGAACTGAATGATTAACTTGGAATGTCAGTAACAACCATGAAAGGACTCCTGTGTCACATGAAGCCGATCATCTTCTCCACATTCACAAAGTTCTGTTAAATATGTTAAATTGAGCTTTTATCCACACCCTACTAATAAATGAAAGCTGGAAACTTTGTGGCACAGGGTCTTTCATAATCTCTTTGCACTTCTACAATCACACTTTAAGACAATATTTGGTTATTTGGCTTAAAATGGTTCTTCTGTTAACTTTTAGCTGTCAATTCAAGTCATTTCTTTCCATCTTTTTCTAACGTGTTTTTTTCTTTTTCCCCTCTAATCCCAATCTGAACCTGCAGGCAGGTATGTAATCTGTTCTAATGATCAGGTTTATTGTGCTGACATGCTCAGTACTGTGACTGCTGTATTTTTACACAAAGTGAAATAGTTTTGTTGTTGATGTGCAGAGGATGACTCAGCGGAGCTTTCTGTCTCTGAACTTCTGGAGAGAGCCAACAGTAATCTGAGTGAGTGTGAGCTGCTGCAGCCATGATATTTCCTTGTTATATCAGTAGCACTTCAACATGTTTCTGAGTGTCTGTGTGATGTGTTTCAGTCCGTTCTGCCAATGATCCCATCCTGACTGAAGGAGACATCGCCATCGCCAGCGAGGACGAGAGAAACGCCGACCCCTGCACCAGCCAAGGCTGCAAGTGGGGCAAAAACTCTGACGGGAAGGTCTACGTTCCTTATTACATCACCAACCACTTCTGTAAGTGTCACACACATCTCACACTTATGCTCTGTCCATTTACAGCAGGCTTCCACATTTAATGCAGCCTGTTGTAGCAGCAACTTTAAAAAAAAAAAAAAGGTTTGAGAGTGAGAACAAACAGACAGCAGCCTGTTTGCTGCTCACTGTTAAAGTAAAGTCATTCATAGCAGCAGGCAGGTTCCCTGGAGTCATCAATCCATCAACATGTATTTATATAGCCCTTTACAGCAACCGGCAGGAATCAGAAAAGGTTACATAAAAGCAGGAGGAAGAAAGGAAAATGTAACAGCGCTACTATGTATTAAAAGCCCTTCTAAATAAATATGTTTTGAGGTTAGGTTTAAAAATAGCTAGGTCTGTAATAGTGCAAATGTCAAGGGGTAACCTGTTCCAAAGTCTCGGGTTTATACCTTGACCATGGGACTTCTAAAATCAGGTGCTTCGATGACCACAAAGACCTGTTGTGCTCGCTAAGGGTTAAAGCCAGCCCCGTTTTTCATCTGTGCGGCTGCCTGAGCAAGCACAGCCGTCCAGTGACTCGCTTGAATTTGGTTGGCCAATCACAACTAAACCTGTTTGAGTCGTGACTCACTCGGATCTTTCACCCGTGTCTTTAAATTAACTCATGAGTCGCAAATCTCTAGTAGCATTAACTTGGATCAGTTGAGTCCTACTACAATTCAATCTAAAATGATAACAGCGCCACACACAAACCTCTTCCAACATTAGGTACTACTAGTCCTAGCCATCTTAGCTGCCAAAATCTTTATAACTTACAATTTCGTAGGCAACCACAACTCCACAAGTCAACTCAAGCGACTGAGCAGAGAGAGTCCGAGACAAGTTATAGGAACTTCCCAACCCGCAGACTCAGAGCCGGAAACATTGCCATGGGACTCAGTCGAGGACTCATGAGTGAGTCAGTCAGTCGTGCGAATCAGCCGGCTATGTTGTCATGAGTGGATCTGTAGAGCGAGTGAAGTCTCTCCTCGAGTCAGGGTGAAAAGCAAATCCACAACAAAAGCCATTCTTTCACTTCTGAAATAACATACAATGTTCTGCACATAGCCTAGGCCTACTGTAGGTTTGGTGTATAAATGTAGAATGTTAAAATGCAATTAGGTCGAGCAGATAGTCCGAAACATTGCAAGCTCGCAGACCATGGGACTCATGAGTCCTTGTGTGAGTCAGTCAGTCAGTCAGTCAGTCAGTCGAATCAGCCAGCCACATTGTCATGAGTGGATCTGTGTCCGAGTAAGACTGAGTTTCCTTGGCGATTTAGCAATATTGACTCGTATAGTGACTCGCACAACCCGGATCAGTTTAGTGAGTGACTCAGAATAACCCAAATCCTTAAAAGGAATCAAGTATGCCAGGCCTAATCACGACAGAGTAGGCCAGCTGACCAATCAGAGCAGACTAGGCTTTTCAGGAAGGAAGCTCAGAGTGTTTCAGGCAGAGGAGCTGCAGCATGAGAAACATTGTTTTTTGTACATCAAAGCATATAAACCTATTCCAGTAGACCCCGAGAATACAAATATGATGCTGAAAAGGAGTATAATAGCGGCTCTTTAAATGGAATCTGCTGTTGTGAATAATAAAGAGATTGTCTTTTTCCAATCTAATTTCCAGAAAATAAAAGTTGTCAAATATTAGGGTCAGTATCGTGCTTGTTCGAGTTCTGTGGGATGCTAAGAAGCTTAATAATGTGTGCTATGGGATGCTAAGAAGCTAAATGTTGTGTGCTAGGTGATGGTAAGAAGCTAAATGGTGTGTGTTGTCAGATGCTAAGAAGCTAAACGTTGTGTGCTAAGTGATGGTAAGAAGCTAAATGTTGTGTGCTGTGGGATGGTCAGATACTAAATGTTGTGTACTCTGTGATGATAAGAAGCTAAATATTGTGTGCTGTGGGATGGTAAGAAGCTAAATGTGGTTGGCTGTGGTTCTGGCAGCCGACCGGGAGAAGGCTATCATCACCCGTGGACTGGAGTCCTTCTCTTCCTTCTCCTGCATCCGCTTCAGGCCAAGCAGAAGCAGCGACCGTGACTGGCTGAGCATCGAGTCCCAGAATGGGTAAGAAAGTGATGTTATAGAAGACTTTGAGTTGGAAGCTTTGCTCACACTTCAGTGTTCTTCAACTCCTCTGTGCTCCTGTCCAGCTGCTACTCCTTCGTTGGCCGTCGTGGTGGGAAGCAGGTGGTGTCTCTGGCCCGCAGGGGATGCCTTTACCATGGCACGGTGCAGCACGAGCTGCTCCACGCTCTGGGCTTCAACCATGAACAGACCCGCTCTGACAGGGACAACCACATCAAAGTCCTGCTGCAAAACGTTCAGTCTGGTAAGGGAGCTGGTTATTATTCAGACTGGTTTCAGAGGAAACCCAGTAAACTGCGGACAAGTACAATCACATAAGACACACTCATATTACATTACATGTCATTTAGCTGACATGTGATAGCATGTGATTTGTTTCCACCAAAAACATGCAGGCTAATTTTTATTATGTTATATGTTATCCATTTCATGGATAAACCTTGTGAACAAATACACTGAAAATACAACCTCATAGACCTCACAGTTCTGCTTTTGTTCTTATTCTCATGCCACTCTTAAAGGGGGGCTAACTGCAAATGGCACTTTCATATCTCAAAGAGTGCTGCAACTAATACTTATTATCATTGTCAAATTAATCTTTTGATTTAGCAAATGCTGAAAAAATGTCGATCAGTGTTTTCAAAAGCCCATATGACGTCCTCAAATGTCTTGCTTTGTCCACAACTCAAAGATGTTCAGTTTACTGTCACAGGAGTGAAGAAACTAGAACACATTTACATTTAAAGTGACTATATGTAACTTTTTAACAGTGAAAAGAACGCTATTTTTAGAAGAGGCATCTTTAGAAAGGCATCTGCCCTGGTCCGATTTTTCCTGCGAAATCACAGAATAATTTGCGGCAGGTAGGCGGCACTACAGAGCACACATTCTGACGGGTCACAGATTTCTGTGTAACACAGGAAAAGCCTGTTAGTGTATCCAACCAGTGGAGCCAAGGGGGTAAGCCTCTCCTCGGACCGCGAACCTCCTATGGCGCCATTTTAATGCTACAAAGCGATCACCCCCCGTTAGCATTCCATTGACTGCCATTCATTTTGGCGCCACTTTGACAGCGAATAACTTTACATCTGAAGCGTTTAAAGACTCTATTTGTCCATTGTTTATTTCTAAAGAAACACGACAATGTACAAAAGGCTCCATTACCTTGTACTTCATGTTATGGCTCCGTAGCAGACGTTTTTATAAAAATAGGCTAACGATTGTGTCATAACCACGCGACTTACTGTCGGCATAGTAGAGGAATTACCGTATAGTACAGGAGAAGTGCGCAGGCAGTTTCGTCTCACATTAGCTGTTTAAGTGCAATTACTAATGTTAACTAGCATTTTAGTTAGCAATAATTAGCCTGTGCCTATGTTATCTCCTTACATATACCTACGCTCTCCGTCTCTGCTAGATTGGGAATGATTGAGATTTCTCTTGGCACAGCTACCAGAAGACTTCCAACTTTCAGACAGGTTGCTCACGTCACATTTACGTCGACTCTCTCAGTTGGAGGCTGCGCAGTAACGCTCAGCGCTCACCGGAAAAGTGCTTCTAAGGGCCTTCACTGGTCTCCGTCCAGAGCAACGGGATATGTTGGTCCACTCTTATATACTGTCTATGAGTGGAGCCAGGTAAAAGGAAGCAGATATCTTTATATAGGTCTAATTGTATTTTAATTTTATTTGAAGTTATCTGTTGTAGTTATGGCTGATACTGGGGCATGACCATCACAGAAAAGAAGGAAATTAAACGAAGAACAACTAAAAGCTAAAACGGAAAGTGAAAGAGAATGGGCGATAACGCAAGTCACTTTTAGTCAGGCTTTTAGCAGATGGAAACAATTACAGGATTGTAAATGACCAAAAAACTTAGGTATGTAATGTCTATTTCATTCATAAAATAACTTAACAATGCGCAATGTGGTTGTACGTCAGTAGCCAACATTAAATTACGTCCCTCTTCCATTTAGCGCAGACGTTTTATTCCTTTTAGTCTGTGTTTGAGTTGGCTTACTATTTTCTTTTCCCTTGTCCCCCTGTATTTGTGTAAAGCGTCCATGGGTTTTATGAAATGCGCTATATTCCATCCATCCATCTTCATCCGCTTATCCGGTAACGGGTCGCGGGGGTAGCAGCTCCAGCAGGGGACCCCAAACTTCCCTTTCCCGAGCCACATTAACCAACTCCGACTGGGGGATCCCGAGGCGTTCCCAGGCCAGGTTGGAGATATAATCCCTCCACCTAGTCCTGGGTCTTCCCCGAGGCCTCCTCCCGCTATGCGCTATATTAATCTAAGTTATTATTACGTTGGTTGCTACAACAATCTCTTAATGCTTTGGCTCGTAACACAGTGACAGTGATACCCGTTTTAGCTCACAAGACATTAATGTTAAAAAACCTCATAAAGTGAATTTTTCATGCCATGGGACCTTAAAATCTATGTCTGTGTATTGATTTCACACATTTAAGAAAAACATTATTTTCTGAAAAAATATAAATATAAAAGAAACTTTTGCTTCATATGGGAATAATTGAAATGTCTCTTCCCATCTTGTTTGCAATATAAGTATGGTGGGTCCCTGGTTCCTCCTAGTGGACAAAAAGAGCCTGAACATCACACAGCCAGGGGAAACACCACGTTTTAGCAAATCTTAACTTTATTCTTTTTTATTTTTTTAGGAATGGAGCACAACTTTAGAAAGATCGCCACCCTGAACCAGGGCACTCCCTACGATTACAACTCTGTCATGCAGTACCACAGGTAAGAACAGCTGGCTTCACTTCTTCCCTGCGCTCTCTGTGTGTGTGTGTGTGTGTGTGTGTGTGTGTGTGTGTGTGTGTGTGTGTGTGTGTGGTGCTCCCTTCTAACTGCTCTGTGTCCTCTTGCAGGACTGCCTTCTCCAAGAACAACCAGCCCACCATGGTCCCCATCCCCGACCCCAACGTGTCCTTTGGCAACGCCAAGGAGATGAGTCGCAACGACAAAGCCAGGCTCAACACTCTCTACAAGTGCTGTGAGTGTCCACATGAGCACATTATAAAAATAAATATACATATACACATGTATTCAACATTGAGTTTGGACCTAATCCCCCTATGTGCTGTTTCACTGTTACAGAAGAATCATTTTCAGATGTGCTGACAGACGATCAGAGGCTCCCTGACCAACAGAAGCTGCAGCCCTGAACTCATCAGCACCACAGCCAATGACCATTCAATAAAGTTTTTCTAACTGCAACACAGTACTCTCTTTGCTTTCTTTCATCACATCCTTGTTTGGTTTCTCAAAGGTTGGGTGGGTAGTGATGAAAAGCTAGTGAGATTTGAAAGTAGCATCTCCTCGGGGCTCCATCTAATTGCTACCCCTGGCCTCAGAGCCCTGGCTCATACATGGGAAGGGTAGAGTATACGCAGCGGGGTAAGGAGGCATTTCATTGGTCATTGGTTCTTTCCAAGTGGACTGCTTGCTGTTAAGGTTTAAAGACCATAGCAAACAATATATATATATATATATATATATATATATATATATATATATATATATATATATATATATATATATAAAGTGTGTATTGGAAACAGTTACCAACCCATATTCATTCATTCAATAATTCAATTCAATTCAATTCAATTTTATTTATAGTATCAAATCATAACAAGAGATATCTCGAGACACTTTACAGATAGAGTAGGTCTAGACCAAACTCTGTACTTTACGAAGCCCCAACTATTACAGTGGTTGCCTCAAGAGCAAGCATTAGCAGTAGCTATTGCGACAGTGGCAAGGAAAAACTCCCTTTTTTTGTTAGGAAGAAACCTCGGACAGACCCAGACTCTTGGTAGGCGGTGTCTGACGGCACCAGTTGGGGGAGTGGTGAATGGTGGCAATAATAGTCATAATAAAGATAGTGAAGCAGTGATCACAATGGTAGTCATAGTAGTTCATGTCATAGTAGGGCACAGCAGGGCGTTACGGGGTGTAGTGTGGCACAGCAGCCTGGGTGGACGCGGTTGGACGCGGCAGGACGCAGTCGGACACTGCGGGGAAACGCAGAGCGTAGCAGGGTGTAGTAAGTCCATAGCGTCAGCTGCACCCAGGACCCCGGTGTAGGTGCCACCCAATTCCAAGGCGATGTTCTGGGTGAAGAAGAAGCAAAGGGACTCCGGGGAGAAAACTCCCCAGAGCTAGGTTAGTAACAGGCATTTCTGGGACTAAGATGCACACAAAAGGAGACAAGTGAAAAGAGAGAAGAGGGAGCGGCTCATTGTGTCCTTGGAAGGAGCTTCCCACAGCAGTCTAGAGTTATAATAGCATAACTAAGAGAGGCAGGCTAAAGAGAGGGGCCCTGGACCGGGCTCGTACTCTCCCCTGCCGGAACGGGCTTGTACTTCCTGCCTCCCTCTACTCTACTCTACTATGCTGCAACTCCTCACTCCCTAACTATAAGCTTTATCAAAGATGATGGTTTTCAGTTTATTCTTAAATGTGGCGACGGTGTCAGCCCCCCGAACCCAAGTTGGGAGCTGGTTCCACAGGAGAGGAGCCTGGTAGCTGAAGGCTCTGGCTCCCATTCTACTTTTAGAGACTCTAGGAACCACAAGTAGCTCTGAGTTCTGGGAGCGCAGTGCTCTAGTGGGACAATAAGGTACTAAAAGCTCTTCTATGTATGATGGTGCTTGACCATTTAGTGCTTTGTAGGTCAGGAGAAGGATTTTAAATTCAATCCTGGATTTTACAGGAAGCCAATGCAGAGAAGCTAATACAGGAGAAATGTGATCTCTTTTGTTAGTTCTTGTCAGAACACGTGCTGCAGCATTCTGGATCAGCTGGAGGGTCTTGAGGGACTTATTTGAGCAGCCTGATAGTAAAGAATTACAGTAGTCCAGCCGGGAAGTTACGAATGCATGGACTAGTTTTTCAGCATCGTTTTGAGACAGAATGTTCCTGATTTTGGCAATGTTACGAAGATGGAAAAAGGCTGTTCTTGAGGTTTGTTTTAAGTGGGCGTTAAAGGATAGATCCTGGTCAAAAATGACTCCTAGATTTCTGACAGTAGTGCTGGAGGCCAGGGCAATACCATCTAGGGTAGCTATATATTTAGATAATGAAGTTCGGTGGTGCTTGGGTCCCAGCACAATAACTTCCGTTTTGTTTGAGTTCAACATCAGAAAATTGTGGGTCATCCAGGATTTTATATCTTTAATGCACGCTTGAAGTTTAGCTAACTGACCGCTTTCGTCTGGCTTGATTGACAGATATAATTGGGTGTCGTCTGCGTAACAGTGAAAGTTAATTGAGTGTTTCCTAATAATATTGCCTAGAGGAAGCATATATAAAGAGAATAGAATTGGTCCAAGCACTGAGCCTTGAGGAACGCCATGGCTAACTTTAGCGTATTTGGATGGTTTATCGTTAATATTAACAAATTGGGATCGCTCAGAAAAATAGGACTTAAACCAGCTTAGTGCGATTCCTTTAATGCCAACTAAATGTTCCAGTCTCTGTAAGAGGATGGTATGGTCAATAGTGTCGAATGCAGCACTAAGATCTAATAAGACAAGTACGGAGACAAGTCCTTTGTCAGCAGCAGTTAGAAGGTCGTTAGTGATTTTCACCAGTGCCGTCTCTGTGCTATGATGCATTCTAAATCCTGACTGAAAGTCTTCAAATAGACTATTTCTATGCAGAAAGTCACACAATTGATTAGCGACTACCTTCTCAAGGATTTTGGAGAGAAACGGGAGGTTAGATATAGGTCTATAGTTGGCTAAGACCTCAGGGTCGAGGGTGGGTTTTTTCAGAATAGGTTTTATCACAGCTACTTTAAAAGACTGCGGTACGTGACCCGTTAATAAGGACATATTGATCGTATCTAGTAATGTGGTGTTGACCACGGGTAGTGCTTCTTTAAGTAGCTTCGTTGGAATGGGGTCTAAGAGACAGGTAGTTGGCTTAGCTGAAGAGACCCTTAACATTAATTGTTGGAGGTCTAAAGGATAAAAGCCGTCTAAATAAGTATCAGGTCTTATCGTTCTCTCTAGCCCTCCTGCGCCCAATGGTGAGTCGTTGGAAGCTGTGGGCAGAAGGTGATGAATTTTTTCTCTAATTGTTATAATTTTATCATTAAAAAAGGTCATGAAGTCATCACTGCTCAGAGCTATAGGAATAGATGGCTCAATAGAGCTGTGACTATCTGTCAGCCTGGCTACAGTGCTGAAAAGAAACCTTGGGTTGTTCTTATTTTCTTCTATTAGTGTTGAGTAATAGTCTGATCTGGCATTTCTGAGGGCCCTCCTATAATTTTTTAGACTATCTTGCCAATCCACACGAGATTCTTCCAGTTTGGTGGAACGCCATTTACTTTCAAGTTTTCGTGAGATTTGTTTTAATTTGCGAGTTTGGGAGTTATACCAAGGTGCTAGTTTCCTTTCCTTCATCATCTTCTTTTTGAGAGGAGCAACCGAGTCTAAAGTAGTCCGTAGGCAGGCTGTAGCAGCGTCTACAAAGTTATCAAGTTGGGAGGGACTAGCGTTAACATAACAGTCCTCTGTTATATTAAGGCATGACATTGAGTTAAGTGCTGTTGGAATAGCTTCCTTAAATTTAGCTATAGCACTGTCAGATAAGCATCTAGTGTAGAAACTTTTATTTAATTTCGTATAGTCTGGTAGTAGGAATTCGAAAGTTATTAAAAAATGGTCTGATAATAAAGGATTCTGCGGAAATACTATTAAATCGTCAATTTTGATGCCATATTCTAGCACAAGGTCGAGGGTGTGGTTAAAACAGTGCGTGGCCTTATGCACCCTCTGACTGAAACCAATAGAATCTAGCAGTGAATTGAAAGCAGTACTAAGGCTATTGCTCTCAATGTCCACATGGATATTAAAATCACCTACAATAAGTACTTTGTCTGATTGAAGGACTACGCATGATAAAAACTCTGAGAATTCAGATAAAAACTCAGAATATGGACCTGGTGCTCGGTAAACAACAACGAATATAATTGGCTGTACTGTTTTCCATGTTGGGTGTTGAAGATTAAGAACAAGGCTTTCAAACGAGTTATAATTTAGTTTAGGTTTAGGATTAATTAACAGGCTCGAGTCAAATATGGCTGCAACTCCCCCTCCTAATGTATTTATTTATTCATAACAAGCAGCTGTTTCCTTACCTGGTATGATGTTAAGTGGAAGGATGCCATTAGGCTTTAATGACAACATTACATTTACTTAAGTACTGTACTTCAGTACAAGTTTGAGGGACTTGTACTTTACTTACTGTAAGTATTTACATTTTTGCAAGTTTATACTTCTACTCCACTTCAATTTGGAACTTTTTGTACTTTTTACTCCACCACATTTATTTGATCACATCAATTATGAGTTATTTTGCAGATTCAGATTAAAACAATATAAAAATGAACTAATAAATTATGATATAATGGATTAAGCTACCCAGCAGTATATGGAGTAGTTGAAATAAGCCCCACCTTTACCAGCTGTAATATTAGTGATGTTTACTCATTAATGCATCAATCATTATAATCCAATAATATATGTTATTCTGAAAAGGGCCATTCTGCATGATGAGTACTTCTACTTTTGGTACTTTAAGACCAAAACAATGGTGGCCGGGTTGGCCCAGTTGGTAGAGCAGGCGCACATATATAGAGGTTTACTCCTCAACGCAGTGGCCGAGGGTTCGACTCCAACCTGTAGCCCTTTGCTGCATGTCATTCCCTTTCTCTCTCCCCTTTCATGTCTTCATCTGTCCTGTGGAATTAAAGGCCTAAAATGCCCCAAAAAATAATATAAAAATAAAGACCAAAACAATGTCAGTATATTAGTTTTAGAATTATTAGTACCTGAAGTCAGAAAGGTAAATTAACTATACACAGGGGCGGACTGGGACAAAAATTCAGCCCTGGCACTGTAGCCATACCAGCCCACATCACCACGCCCATGCAGCCCCACCCACAGACACGTACTTTCACTAATTACATTTGTGTACAGATGGTGAAATAATATAAGCAGTACCTTAGGTAACAGATTTTTAAACATGTAATGTAAGTCACTGGCAAACAATGCTTTCTACTTTTTAAAAGAGCACATGTTTATAACAAATGTACACATACTGTTTCTCTCTGTTGACACTGTACATATTGTCCGTCTAGTTCTCTATCTTTTCATCCGTTTTAACTCTCTAACTCTGCAATTTTAATATGTTTTTATGGCTGTCTGTGATTATACTTCAGGGTTTTTCCCTGCTCAGAATTGGCCTTTGGGGGAACACATAAAGCAGGGGGGGTCTGGTCTCCCCCAGGAAATTTTGAGGGTCAAAGACTTCAGTTCCTGCATTCTGATACATTTTTGGGCACCAATTTATGGTAAAAACATCTATATTTATGGCAAGGAAATCACAAAATTCTGGTGGCAGGTAACAATTTAAAATACAAAATATAATGGAATATTATTATATTCAGTAGTCCAGTAAGGGGGCTTTCACATCCGGGACATGGGCCGGATACGACAACACTTGACCCCAAGGTCCAGTTGTTTAATTAGCATGAACAGGGCTTTATGGTAACTTTTTTCCCCCAAGGAGCATGTTTTGCTCCCAAGTTGAAAAATGTAGGATTGGCTTACAGAGGCTACTGCTTTTACTGCTAAATTGTACAATAACACAATCATGTTATGGATACAAAACGTTATGAAGTTGAATGTTTTCTACATTCTATTGATCAAAAATGATCAGTGATTTTGAGACTACAGTGTAATGGACCACCACAGTTCATGCATACATGTGAACTGTGGATTAATTGCAAAGTTTAACCTTCATAGTGTAAAACGTGACGAGGGGCACAGCAGAAAGACGGAGCAGAATGACGCCGCTTGTTCAGGATTGTCATGTGTACTGCTATAGGCCTATCAGGCGTTAAAACCAACTGTACCAAAACACTGAATTGGACTACTATTTAACGTGACTACGAGACGTTTTTAACCGGTAATGAAACTGTCAATTGAATACTGATGCCGTCAGACGGCTGCGCGGACAGACAGCAGTCGGAGCTCCGGCAGAGCTCTGCACCCGTCAGCAGCGGCTTCTCGCTGCTGCAGCCGGTCCCCCAGAGCAGCATGATCACCGGGAGGGTCCAGTACAGTCTGAACCCTGCAAACGGAGATCCCGTTTGAAGGTGACATGCTTGATTTTGACTGAATGTCCCAATTTGAGTAACTTCTTGTCAGCCCATCTCGGGATGGCCATTGCCGACTGGCCAAATGATTAATATTTATTATTATTATTATTATTATAGTGAAATCGCGCAAGCGATAAAAACCTGTCCGATGCGCTGTCGGCCTGTAAAGACAATTTATTTATATATATATATATATATATATATATATATATATATATATATATATAAAAAAAAGAAATCTGACTGGCCCACGTTAAAAAAAATGGTCCGGCCCCTCTGGCATTTGCCATAAATGCCAGATGGCCAATCCGCCCCTGGTAGGAAATGTCTCGTCCACCCCTTAGATGGAGCCCTGAGGAGATGCTACTATAAAATCTTACTAGCTTTTCATCACCACCCACCCTGCCTTTAACCTTTGAGAAACCAAACAAGGATGTGATGAAAGAACGCAAAGAGAGTACTGTGTTGCAGTTAAAAAAAAACTTTATTGAATGATCATTGGCTGTTGTGCTGATGAGTTCAGGGCTGCAGCTTCTGTTGGTCAAGGAGCCTCTGATCGTCTGTCAGCACATCTGAAAACGATCCTTCTGTAACAGTGAAACAGCACATAGGGGGATTAGCTCCAAACTCAATGTTGAATACATGTGGATATGTATGTTTCTTTTTTATAATGTGCTCATGTGGACACTCACAGCACTTGTAGAGAGTGTTGAGCCTGGCTTTGTCGTTGTGACTCATCTCCTTGGCGTTGCCAAAGGACACGTTGGGGTCGGGGATGGGGACCATGGTGGGCTGGTTGTTCTTGGAGAAGGCCGTCCTGCAAGAGGACATGGAGCAGTTAGAAGGGAGCACAGCACATCCTACACATATACACACACACACACACACACACACACACACACACACACACACACGCACGCACAGCAGGGCAGAAGTGAAGCCAGATGTTCTTACTTGCGGTACTGCATGACAGAGTTGTAATCGTAGGGAGTGCCCTGGTTCAGGGTGGCGACCTTTCTAAAGTTGTGCTCCTTTCCTAAAAAAATGTAAAAATAAAAAAATTAGGCCTGCATGTTTTTGGTGGAAACAAATCACATGAGTCTTATGTGATTGTACTTGTCCGCAGTTTACTGGGTTTCCTCTCTAACAGTCTGAATAATAACCAGCTCCCTTACCGGGCTTAACGTTTTGCAGCAGGACTTTGATGTGGTTGTCCCTGTCAGAGCGGGAATGTTCATGGTTGAAGCCCAGAGCGTGGAGCAGCTCGTGCTGCACCGTGCCATGGTAAAGGCATCCACTCCGGGCCAGAGACACCACCTGCTTCCCACCACGACGGCCAACGAAGGAGGAGCAGCTGGACAGGAGCACAGAGGTGTTGAAGAACACTGAAGTGTGAGCAAAGCTTTCAACTCAAAGTCTTCTATAACATCACTTTCTTACCCACTGTTGGACTCGATGCTCAGCCATTCATGGTCGCCGCTTTGGGTGGGCCTGAAGTAGATGCAGGAGAATGAAGAGAAGGACTCCAGTCCACGGATGATGATAGCCTTCTCCCGGTCAGCTGCCAGGACCACAGCACACACTATTTAGCTTCTTACCATCCCACAGCACACAACATTTAGCTTCTTACCATCCCACAGCACACAACATTTAGCTTCTTACCATCCCATAGCACACAACATTTTGTGTTTTAGCATCGCTCAGCACACACCATTTAGCTTCTTACAATCCCATAGTACACAACATTTAGCTTCTTACCATCACCTAGCACACAACATTAAGCTTCTTAGCATCCCATAGCACACATTACTAAGCTTCTTAGCATCCCACAGAACTCGAACAAGCACCATACTGACCCCAATATTTGACAATTTAACATATTTGACAACCAAATTCAAACGAGTCATTGGACGGGCTGTACTCGCTTAAAGCCCATGTTGCAGGGTTTATTTTCTAATGAATTTGTGCAATTTGCTTGTTGGTAATAAACATTTAAACTATTACCCAACAACATCAAATACAATGGATATCACAAAACGGAATAAAATACGAAAAAGTAGTACTATTTTACAGTGGTTTGCAATGATTCTCTTTTCCCCCACAATGCATTGCACTACGTCACGTTGGGGAGACGACAGACGAAAGTCTATGCGAAAGCCCCGTCTCTGTTCACTGTCTATGTGCCACTGGTGTTGCAAAATATGGCTTTTGGTCTCGACCGAGTCCATGTGTCTTTATTATGTGTATAATAATATTGGAGGGAAAGTGAAACACAGCTTGAACGGGGATACTCTTTGGCTTTTCACAAGTTTTGACAGCTATCTACGCCGACGTTTGCTAACGTTAGCGCAACAGCGTTAGCCTAGACTGCTAGCTAGGTAAATATTACGACTGCCTTCGGAGTTTCCTATATCTGCGTCCACGTTGTCAACATAAGACATGTGGCGTTAGTGCTCCTTTTGTACCATAATTTTATTGAATGAAATGTTAAGCTTCGCTCCTACGAGATGGGTGGGTTTTTGTTTGCTACATACAAAGCTAACTGGCTATAGTTAGCCTGTATGCTAGCGGAATTAGCTAACGTTGCGTAACCAGCCAGCAACTTCGGCAATCGGTAGTAGTTTCGGTAAGCTAACCACGACAGTATTGTCGCCCACAATCAACCTCTGCTGCTAAAAGCAGTCAATCTGCAGTGATGTTTGAAATAGAGACGCTTGTGGATGTGTTAGCTGTCGTGGTTAGCTCGCCGGAACTAATGCCGAAGCTGCTGGCTGGCTACGCAACGTTAGCTAATTCCGCTAGCACAGGCTAACTATAGCCAGTTAACTTTGTGTGTAACGTAGCTAACAAAAACCCACCCATCTCGTAGGAGCGAAGCTTAACATTTCTTTCAATACAATTATGGTACAAAAGGAGCACTAACGCCACGTCTTATGTTGACAATGTGGACGCAGATATAGGAAACAACGAAGGCAGTCGTAATATTTACTTAGCCGTCTAGGCTAACGCTGTTGCGCTAACGTTAGCAAAACGTTGGCGTAGCTTTACCTAGCTGTCTAAACTTGTGAAAAGCCGAACAGCATCCCCATCCAAGTAATAAATGAACACTAGGCAAATGTTTTGTTACTGGAGCTAGTAGGGTCCATCAAAACGTGAGATATCTAATCGAAAATGTATTTACAACGTCGGGGGATTTCACAGGTAGGACTGACTGGCAAGTTAGCCCATAGCTAGCATGATGCCTTCTATTTCTAGATCTAGCTAGATTACCAGTACGTATCTGAACTAGCTAACAACATGATCACTGTCACTAAATATAAAGAAAACATTGGCTTTCACTCGGTGCTATTCACTGACAGTAAAAACACCTCTTCCACCTCTTCCTCATCCCAGTCAGTCACCATAGTTCTAGTACTAGACTGAGGCACGTCTCCCCAACGTGACGTCATCACCGAATTGCGTTAAAAAACCCACTAAACGACTAAAACGGCGAAAACTGGCCTTTAACACTATTTGGTGACATTTTTAACAATGATATACATATGTTGAGTACTTTATGTACCAATTAATCAACAGTGGTGGTTAACCTGCAACATGGGCTTTAAGGAGCACCTATGGGCAGTACAGATGGAAAACGGGGTTGGATTTCTCAATCAGTGTCATCACTAATTTAGGAATGGAAACAGGAACGTGGGCGAGGCGTTTCAGTGAGAGAGAAAGCTCCATTAGGAGTGAAACTTCATACATCAACTACATAAACAAAAAAACTATATAACACACTAAAAAAAAATCCAAAAAAGCATAAGAGGGGCTCTTAAAATGGAGTGCAGTGTCAGGCCTAGTAAATCCAGTTTGACTCATGTAGCATGTTTTGTTGCTGCAGAGGAAGAAATAAATGACTGATGAGTGAAAGCACCTGTGTGACTCAGCGGTGACTCAGCGGTTTCTAATTCGTTGCTTTTTTGAGTCCTTATTGTGTTGGATTTGACTGTTAGCTAGTCTCGCTTTGCCAGACCCTCCTCCAAAGTGTTCTGGAGGAGGCTCTGGCTACTCCACATAGCATCCCCGGATGGGAGGAAAACGTGCTCCGGTTTATTGGCATTTCTTTAAACCAATCACAATCATGACTAAGAAAAGCCACTGCAAAATAGGCTCGGAAGGAACTTGTTTCAGTGGAACGTGTACGTTCAAAAGTTGTTTTAGTCGTGCAACAGAAAACTCAGATTGGACAGATAGTTTAGCTAGCTGTCTGGATTTACCCTGCAGAGATCTGAGAAAAGGTTAACCATAGTCCTCATAAATCCACCGGAGTTTAAAATGCCAACACAAAGGAAGCCCAAGGCAACGGCTAGCCGGCCTAAATGAGTGAAATCCGGCGGATTTTCCAGCGGCAACGGAGCAATCCCGGAAATTGGAACGTCAAGGATATAGACTAACTGTTTGCTGACTGTTGTTTTGCTTCTACATCTGTCTTTTTAATTTGTAGTGATTTATGTCACGACTGAGCTTTTTCCAGCTTCGTCTTCTGGCTAAAATGAAGCCCCTCCTAAACCGGTGTTATCTATAGGAGGCTAATCAGTTTTTAGTTCGAGGCTGGATTGTTGAGATGCTCTTTATGTTGGCCTCAATCAAACTTCCATCTGGCGCCTTCAACTTGTGCAAAATGCTGCTGCTCGCTTTTTAACGGATACCTCCAGGCGTGCACACATTACCCCCGTTCTTTACACTCTCCATTGGCTCTTGGTGCATTTTAGAATCAATTTGACAACAAGTCCTTGCGTTCCTCGAAGCACCTCATTTTAGAAGTCCCACGTCGAGGTATAAACTGTGGGCTGACATTTGCACTAGATATTTGCACTATTACAAACCTAGCTCTTTTTAAACCTAACCTCAACACATTTATTTAGAATGGCTTTTAGTACATAGTAGCGCTGTTACATTTTCCTTTCTTCCTCCTGCTTTTATGTAACCTTTTCTGATTCCTGCCGGTTGCTGTAAAGGGCTATATAAATACATGTTGATGGATTGATGACTCCAGGGAACCTGCCTGCTGCTATGAATGACTTTACTTTAACAGTGAGAAGCAAACAGGCTGCTGTCTGTTTGATTGTTTGTTTGATATGAACAGTTTGTTCTCTCTTCCCTTTTGTCAAAGTTGCTGCTACAACAGGCTGCATTAAATGTGGAAGCCTGCTGTATATGGACAGAGCATATGTGTGAGATGTGTGTGACACTTACAGTAGTGGTTGGCGATGTAATAAGGAACGTAGACCTTCCCGTCAGAGTTTTTTAACCACTTGCAGTCTTGGCTGGTGCAGGGGTCGGCGTTTCTCTCGTCCTCGCTGCCGATGGCGATGTCTCCTTCAGTCAGGATGGGATCATTGGCAGAACGGACTGAAACACATCACACAGACACTCAGAAACATGTTGAAGTGCTACTGATATAACAAGGAAATATCATGGCTGCAGCAGCTCACACTCACTCAGATTACTGTTGGCTCTCTCCAGAAGTTCAGAGACAGAAAGCTCCGCTGAGTCATCCTCTGCACATCAACAACAGCACCATTTCACTTTGTGTTAAAATACAGCAGTCACAGTACTGAGCATGTCAGCACAATAGGCCTGATCATTAGAACAGATTACATACCTGCCTGCAGGTTCAGATTGGGATTAGAGGGGAAAAAACAAACACGTTAGAAAAAGATGGAAAGAAATGACTTGAATTGACAGCTAAAAGTTAACAGAAGAATAATGTTAAGCCAAATAACCAAATATTGTCTTAAAGTGTGATTGTAGAAGTGCAAAGAGATTATGAAAGACCCATTTAGCATCTTAGAACCTAACAGAGGAGAGGAAGGATGTGTTTCACTGCACAGCAGTCTTCTCTAATGGCTGGCCTGTGCCACAAAGTTTCCAGCTTTCATTTATTAGTAGGGTGTGGATAAAAGCTCAATTTAACATATTTAACAGAACTTTGTGAATGTGGAGAAGATGATCGGCTTCATGTGACACAGGAGTCCTTTCATGGTTGTTACTGACATTCCAAGTTAATCATTCATTTCATCTGAATGATTGAAATCATGCAGTTTCAACATGTTTAACATTTACACTGTGACATGATGGGCCCTGTGACGGTCCTACCTCATTGTCGGCCCAACAGCAGGCAGACAGCAGCAGCAGAGCCAGAGCTGAGAATCTGAAAACAGACATGCGAGCCATCCTAGCAGACCTGCAGGACACAGACACAGCTTCCACTCAGAGGAAAGATATACAGTGTTTGAACCAAAAAATACAGACAGCTGAGGGTTCACACACTGAAACAAAGTGCACACTTCTTCACTGCATTCTGCTGCAGACATTTGAACTCACCTTGGATCTTCTTCTGGACTTGTGCAGCTGAGGTTTCACTCCAGGTTTTCATACATGTTCAAATGCGTCACTGAGCCCAAATATGGATTATCTGGGTACTGAGAAAGCTAAAGAATCAGCTAAACTCACAAGCTTATCAGTCACATATGGTTTGGACACTATTTTTGAAAGATGTATGCCTACACTCAATGGGTGGGAAGTGAACACTTGTAGAAAATTGAGTTGTCAGCATCCAATCACATGTCTGATATGAGAATGTTCCACGCCGTGGCAGAGTCTGTAAATATTGCAGGCATTATTGTAAGATGCAGTTTCCCAAAGCATCAAAAGTGGGGTGGGGGCACGACAAGGCTGTAAAAGAATTGTATATTGGGGTTAGGATGAAACTTTAACCAAGTTGGTGTAGATGGGGAATAAACTGCTAAGAAATATATCATTTTACATAGATGATATTTTTCTAATTGGATAATAGTTCTAACCTCTTCAGTTTAAAATTTTTGTTATTTAAGACCAAAACAATGTCAGTATATTAGTTTTAGGATTATCAGTACCTGAAGTCAGAAAGGTAAATTAACTATGCATTTCTGTACTGCAGAAAGTTCAAGGTTGCCAGAGCGGTTAGAGTTATTTAATTCACAACCCAATTTCCCAAAAGTTCATACAATGTTGTCGCTCAATACTGGACCAATTTCAAAGATTTTTGTTCACATTAGTCACTTAGACACCAATGCATGGAAAAATACGGGCCATGTTGAAAAAAACTGAAATTACCCTTTAAGTTTTGAGAATAGAGGCCTAAATGCCAAAGACATGGTAGTAAGGGGTGTACCACTATACCAGCATGTAACCTGCAGATCTTAGGAAACATAAGGTTGCATAAGATTTTTGTCTGCAGGGCATGAATACAAAATAGGAATATGTGGTCCACAAAAGCCTCTTTAGACACACGATGTCAATGCAGACATTGACGGATTGTCAAAATGATTTATTCATGATAATTAAAGAAAAGCAACACACACACACACACACACACACACACACACACACACACACACACACACACACACACACACGTAGTGCGTCTCACTATCTTTGTGGGGACCCGTCATTGACATAATGCATTCCCTAGCCCCTTACCCTAACCTTAACCATCACAACTAAATGCCTAACCTTAACCCTTACCCTCACCCTAACCATAACCTAATTCTAACCCTAATCCTAAAACCAAGTCTTAACCCTCAAACAGCCCTTTGACCTTGTGGGGTCCAGCATTTTGGCCCGACAAAGCTGTCCGGACCCCACAAATATACTGAATTCCTGGTTTTTGGACCCCACAAATATAGTTAAACAAGAACACACACACACACACATAGTGCGTTTCACTATCGTTGTGGGGACCCATCATTTGACATTCAAGATTCAAAATCCTTTATTAATCCCACAATGGAGAAATTCACACTGTTGCAGCAGCAAGGGATAAGAGGAACAATAATGAAATATTTAAATAGAGTAAATATTAAAATAGTAAAATGTATTTACAGTAATTGCACAGTAAATAGTAAAAAGTAAAAGTAAAATGTATTTACAGTAACTGCACAGGCACATGTTTTATTGTATGTGTTATGTTTTATCAGTCCTGGTGTGTGTGTTTTGTCCATGTGGTCTACTGAGAGCAGTGCTGATTGTAGAGTCTGACAGCAGCAGGCAGGAAAGACCTGCGTTATCTCTTCGTGACGCAGCGCGGGTGCAGCAGTCTGTCACTGAAGGAGCTGTACAGTGCTGACAGAGTGTCCTGCATGGGTTGGGAGGAGTCATCCATCATGGAGGATAATTTAGCCACTATCCTCCTTTCTCCCACCACCTCCACGCCGTCAAGGGGACAACCAAGAACAGAGCTGGCTTTCTTAATCAGCCTGTCCAGTCTTTACCTGTCTGCTACTGCAATGCCACTGCCCCAGCAGACCACTCCATAGTGAATGGCTGATGCCACCACAGAGTCATAAAAAGTCCTCAGGAGTGCCCCCTGCACCCCAAAAGACCTCAGTCTCCTCAGCAGATACAGTCTGCTCTGGCCTTTTTTGTAAAGTGCTGTGGTGTTGTCAGTCCAGTCCGGTTTATTGTTCAGATGAAAACCCAGGTACTTGATGATTTAACCATATCGATGTCCATACCCAGGATGTTCACCGGCAGAGGTGGAGAGTGCTTGCTCCTGCGGAAATCCACCACCAGCTCCTTGGTTTTACCAGCATTGATCTGGAGGTGGTTCCGCAGGCACCAGTCCACAAAGTCTTGGTTAAGTTCTCTGTACTCCCTGTCGTCCCCATCTGTGATAAGGCCAACAACAGCGGAGTCATCAGAGAACTTTTGTAGGTGGCAGTTTCTTGAGTGGTAGGTGAAGTCTGCAGTAGGCCTGCACGATAATGGAAAAAACTTACATTGCGATATTTTTTTTCCCTGCGATATATACTGTATTGCGATATGAAAAAAAGACACATTTTTACAAGAGGACATAAATAGCCCTATTTAGAAATACTAAATCATTCTCAACTACTGGGGTGATTTTGTAGGGGAGTGCACCTACAAAGAAAATAAAAATGAAAAAGGAAATTTTCTTATATGAACCAGTCTTTGTTGAACTTTGATGCTTTACAAAAACCAAAGCAAGTAAGCGCTGTGATTACTCTTCTGAAGTGATTTTGGAGAGGGAAATTAGGAAGAAATACACTGGTTGACTGACATGACACCATTGTATTCATATAATATCATGCATATTATATGAATAGCAGAGCCTGCATGTCACACTCTTGCAACAGACTGTGTCTCCAAGAGCACTTAAGTCAGTGTAAATTACGTTATATCAGAAAGAGACTGCTGTTGTAGATTAGTGTTACGTTTCCAGCGTCGCAGCTCCGAACCATAACGTTAGTTGGGACAGACACCTTATTTCTTTAGGCTAACTATGTTAGCTTTAGCCTGGCTGGTAGCAGCTACCGCTTACGGTACTTTACTACACCATGGATGTATTAAGAGAACTGGATACAGTGTTCGGCGGGAAGCCCCGTACGTTCCAATGAGAGTGCTCAAAAGCGCGTAAAGCAAACATGGAGCTCGGATCTTCCGCATTGTTGGCCCATGACGTCACGATGGACACGCGCACTAGCAACAATTTGTTTGTGTTGTCTTAGCAACCGGTAGCAACATGCTCGTTCATGAGCTTATCTCTTGTGTCTCTTACAAGTGGCGAACTCATGAACTCGCCGTTTTCATTGTCTAAAATATTCACTAACGTTAAACATTGTGTTTTCGTTGTTCCCGATCGTTTACACGCTTAGCTAAATAAACGATAGATGTATTCAGCTAGACAACCAAGGAGATTTAATAATCAGGGGCGTAGCAAGCTTTTCAAAAGTGAGGGGGATGGATGTGATTTGTTTATTAACAATAAAAACGATGGATAATCGTACTGTTTGTTAACATGGGCAAACGGAGCATAATCTAATTACGTATGTGCTAATTTGCATAAATAGCACAACAGATCTAAACATTGGGTATAGCCAGGTGAAAATGTCTTGTTGACATATAACAGAAAAAGACTTAATATTAAGGTCTGAATGGAACCATTTAGGCTACCCATGAGCATGAATACACAGAGGCAGGAAGAAGTACTTTAAACCAGCCTTTATTAATTAGCCTTTTATTGCAGAGATGGGGTTTGGGGCTGGGTTCGTGGGGTTTCTGGGGGTTCACTTTTAATTTTACCTACCTTTTGTCTTCTGCATTCTCCTTAACCTTGTTCTTCCCTCCGACTCATCCCCCAGAAACAGTCCCACTGACCCAGCCCCAAACCCCATCTCTGCAATAATAATACTGGTTTAATACACTCAATAATCAATACTGGTTTAAAGCACTTCTTCCTGTCTCTATGTATTAATGCTCATGGGTAGCCTAAATGGGTTCCATTCAGACCTTTACATTAAGTCTTTTACTGTTATATGTCAACAAGACATTTTCACCTGGCTATACCCAATGTTTAGATCTGTTGTGCTATTTATGCAAATTAGCACATGCGTAATTATATTATGATCCGTTTATTATGAATGCTATAACGTAGCTAATGTTACGGAACGTTATACTTCTTACATGGGAAACTACTCGTACATATTAGCTTTCATTTAACGTTGCTAGTGAAGTTAAAAAGGTGCAGTTACCTCCCATCCTAAATCCTAATAGCTCCATAGGGTCCTAAATGGGACCCTATGGAGCTATTATCCTCCTATGGAGTGTTGTCGATGCCTCGAGAGAAAAAAGGAAGTGACTCAGAGCTTGCCGTAAAGCAGAATCTCTGGCCGTATATGTGTATGACGTCAATGACATTTTAAAAGGCTTTTTAGAACAAAAAAGCCACTTTAAAAAAATCTAACACCCAGCAGTGTGTATTTTCTTAGCCTCCCCTTTCAAATGCAACATTCAAATAGACAAAAAATTATATCCTGAGAAAAGTGGATTTTGAGGGGTATAGCTCCATAGAGTCCCATTCATTCTGCACTGGCCTGTGAGCGCCCCCTATTTGGAACTCTGGTGGAACTGCAACCAGTTCAGAAGCCGGAAGTAACGAGAGAGTGGAACTTCTTCCCTTATTAGAAATTCTTTGGTACTGTCGATAGCAAAAAAAACGAGCCAAATCGGTGCTAGCTAACTGGAACTGCTGCAGCTAATGCCGAGAGCTCCCACTTAGCTAAAACGGCAGTTTTGGGGGCATATCATAAAGAGTGCCTTTGTGCCTCTTAACAGACACAAAATTCAATTAAAATGTCTGTGCAACATGAACAGGGCCCTTACATGACAACAAGATGCGTTTTCAACTCAGACATTGTTTACATTCATCTACCCTGTTAGCTGCTAGCTGCCGTCTGGGATGAGTGAGTGTTCAGCCAGGCTTCGGTAATAATCATCAAGCAGCAGTTCCCTGTGTAGTTGTAGCATATATATCCATTTAGTGTGCGATCCATCTGGCGTTGTTGAATAGTAGTCTCTGCAGTGGCGAACTGTGTGTTAGTTGCCTTAGCCAGGCTAGCAGGGCCGACCGGAATCCTTCTAATTCCTCCCCGCCTTCCTCACCTGCCGCGGCCGACAACAATCCATGGGCGCCCGCTGGTCTGGTGGATGTCCTCCAGAGGACAGTTCATGCTTTCGCGGCGAAATTTTTGCGGCAAAAAAAGTTTATTTCCCCCTCAAAAATAGGTAATTGAGCACTGTAGTGGTTATGATCATATCAGTGACTATGTAACTACATGGAAATGGGCCACATGATGCCTGTTTCTTGTAAAGTAACAGCGTTACAGAAGGCTGGCTGTAGTCTCCCGCAGGAATTCAGTTGTAGCAGGAAAAGGTAAACAGCAGTGTGCAGATCGAGGCGTGGTGTGAGAAGAGTGAAGAGCGGAGGTGTTCACAAGGGAAGACGCTTGGAGTAACCTATGGAGCTAGAGCCAGCCTTCAGTAACGCTATTACTGTACAAGAAACAGGCATCATTTGTTTCCATGTAGTTACATAGTCACTGATATGATCATAACCACTACAGTGCTCAATTACCTATTTTTGAGGGGGAAATAAACTTTTTTCGCCGCAAAAATCTTGCCGCGAAAGCATGAACTGTCCTCTGGAGGACATCCACCAGACCAGCGGGCGCCCGTGGATTGTTGTCGGCCGCGGCAGGTGAGGAAGGCGGGGAGGAATTAGAAGGATTCTGGTCGGCCCTGCTAGGCTGGCTAAGGCAACTAACACACAGTTCACCACTGCAGAGACTACTATTCACCAACGCCCGATGGATCGCACACAAAATGGATATATATGCTACAAATACACAGGGAACTGCTGCGTGATGATTATTACTGAAGCCTGAAGCCTCATCCCAGACGGCAGCTAGCAGGGTAGGTGAATTTAAACAATGTCTGAGTTGAAAATGCATCTTATTGTCATGTAAGGGCCCTGTTCATGTTGCACAGACATTTTAATTGGAGCTATTGGCATTAGCTGCAGCAGCTCCAGTTAGCTAGCACCGATTCGGCTCGTTTTTTTTGCTATCGACAGTACTCACATACTTATAGCGATCAAGATTAACGTAAAAATTGCGAGTTCTCCTCGATGTAGAATGCGGTCTGTTAAGACCGCTGCGAAGTATAACACACCCTTGCCATGAAAAACAGAGCGTTGCTATGGACACAATTCTGTTCACTCAGGCAATATAATCGCTACACACAGCCTAAGACGTAGCTACGGCGGCAGTTCGACGCAAGGCGTTTGTGCAAAACTGTGGAAAAACTGCAGGAAAAGTGAGGGTGTTAAAACACCCACATCCCCCATGGGTGCAACGCCCCTGTTAATAATTATGTCGTGCTACTAGCTAGCTAGCTAGCTACTAGCTAGCGCTAGCAGTTAGCCTGCAGTTTCGTGAACAAAGCTCATCCATGGCTTCATCCCTCATCCACGTTACAAGCTTTACAGCATACGGCCCTCAGATGTATCATAAGAGAGAACCAAGGCAATGTAATCACTATGTCTGTAGTAACGTTATGTAGGCATATAGCTAGCTATGTAGCTATAGATCTTAATACAGCCATGCTAGCTACCCCTGATGTTAGCAACTAGCTAGCTAGCCGATAGCCCGCCAGTTTGGGAAATGCTAATGACGTTACATCCACGTAGCTAACAGGCTTTACAGCATACATACATCCCTCGCATGTATCATAACTTCATAAGATAATACCATGGACGTATTAATAGAACACATGGTGAATTACAACCATTAGCTATAGCCATTATTACAGCTACATGACCTCGGGAGAACAGTCATGTGAGCGGGCGCAGTCCCGCGGCTCTGCTCGCGTCCATTATGCGCGTTCATCATGCCTAATTTAATAATTCTGGATTCGCTACTAGTGAATGTTAAAAACGTGACGTTTTAAACAAGGACCCTTTAATTGTTCGGGCTGGTAAGTTGATATACCCCGAAACAAATGATCCGCTGAAATATAGACGTTTCTTTCGCCATGCAAAGTCTATGTGAAAAGTCTTTCTGGGCCATGGGGTGCAGTACCACCCCTATCCGCTAAGCCCATGGTGGCTTTTAGACATGCCGCTCTTCCTGGGGGCTTGTTCTACACACGGGAGAGCATCACTTCCCATAACAACCCCCCCCACCCCCACCCCCCCCCCCCACCCCGTCGGACTAACGTTACGTCACATGACCACCTGTCTTAAAGGGGAAGGGTCGGCCGTTAACAATCATGGAAAAGAGAACGGTAAAAGTTTACTTTTTTATCAAGCAGCAAAGAAGTTGTTGTGTCAACATCGCAACGTCTTGCGATATGACTATCGTGCATGCGCACATCGTGATGTAGACGATGAAACAAAATATCGTGCAGCCCTAGTCTGCAGTGTAGAGGGTGAACAGGACAGAACAGTTCCTTGTGGGGCCCCTGTGCTGCAGACAACTGTGTCAGACACCTTACAAACTGAGGTCGGTTGGTGAGGTAGTCCAATAACCATCCATGGACTATAATAACTTTCACCACTGCTCATTTCATAAAGGCCTCCGCAAGAAAACGTGTCTTTGTTTACATTGTATAATGTGCTGTTGGATTGCTTTTTATTTTGCAATTCTGTCTGCCATCAGACATGATTGCAGCGCGCTAGCTGGCAGAGCTAACGTTAGTTAATTGTTGGGGCTTTATAAATTATAGAGTGTGGTCTAGACCTACTCTATCTGTAAAGTGTCTCAAGATAACTCTTGTTATGATTTGATACTATAAATAAAATTGAATTGAATTACCCTAACCCTAACCCTAACCTAATTCTAACCCTAAACCTACAACCAAGTCTTAATCCTCAAACAGCCCTTTAAAGTTGTGGGGTCCAGCATTTTGGCCCCACAAAGCTGTCCGGACCCCACAAGTCTACTGTATTCTCGGTTTTTGGACCCCATGAATATAGTTAAACAAGAACACACACACACACACACACACACACACACACACACACACACACACACACACACACACACACACACACACACACACACACAATCTGTCTGTGATGTAGTTACAACTTTATACAGCTTTAAAATGTGCCAAGACTGAGAGTCTACACATGCAGCATGTGCCTGATACAGCGCTATGAGGCTGTATCAGGCACAGCCGTAAATGCTAACATCAGCATGTTAACATGCTCACAATGACAACATGCTGATGTTGCAGGTATAATGTTGAACCAAAGTTCCCCATCTTAGTTTAGTGTATTAGCATGCTAACATTCGGCAGGCAATTTGACAGTTAACACAAAGGCCATCTCTGCTGTTACTTGTCATAAACAAAAGTTTTGGACACATAAAACATTTGACTCGATGATGGTGCTAGATGAGAAGTCAGGGTATCACCTAGGTCAGGAGTCTTCAACGTTTTTTAAGCCAAGGACCCCTTAACTGAGAGAGACAGACCCCCTACTACATATGTTCTATAAAATGAAGTTACATATTAAACTGAGCCTACAATAACATGTAGGGCAGCCTAAAGCCTTTATACATATATTCAAATAGCCAAATAATTGTTGGCATGCTTTTATAAATCATGTTTTAATGTTAAAACATACACAGTGAATCCTTATGATTAACTGAATCTGTGGATGGCTATCTTAGTGACTACCTTACCTACAGGCCAGTAAGCCTATCATCAGTGGGGATTTATATTTGCTAATAATGTTAGATTCATATTAAGACTTTTTAATAGAGATGCACCGATTCCAATTTTCTAGGCCAATTCCGATTTCCGATTTTTCATTGAATTTTACCTGCCGATATCAATTTTAGCCGATTTCATTTTTTCTAACCACTTTACAGCACACACAAATATTTATTTCCTATCTTTTCTTTAATAGAACATTTTACATTTTGCATAGAACATAGAACATTTTTTGAACAGATAATCGATTGCTATAAAATAGAACTATATAAATTACTCCTGGTGTGGGAAATTCACACACATCTAAAGTGCAATGTTATGGAAGAACCATTTCCTTCTTTTCACATCCAATATCCAACTAAAATGTGATATATTTAGCAAACTAAACTTCTATATGAAAACAGGGAAAACAGGTAATGACAATAAAATAAAATAAATAAAAATTAAAGAAATATAGCCTTGCAGTATAAAGATATTTCTCAAAACACACACACAGGCCTATTGCAAACACTTGTACATCAACAACAGGTTCTCACACCCATCTCGTAAAATATGGACGCTTGGTCAGGTGCCTTTGTCGTTCTTATTGATGCTAAAAGTCTTATTGACGCTAAAAGTCTCCTTTAGCGCTAGTAAACGCGCTTGGTCGGGACTATTGCCGTCCCTTTAGCGCTTTAAGTAAATGCGCTTGGTCGGGACTATTGCCGTCCCTTTAGCGCTTTAAGTAAATGCGCTTGGTCGGGACTATTGCCGTCCCTTTTGACGCAGTTATGTTAAGGAAAAGGTCGTGGTACGGTTCCGTGACACGCGGGAACTACGGGACGGTTGGGTTTAGGAAAGGGTCGTGGGTGGGCGTACGGTTCTGTGACACGTGGGAAGAACAGGTCGGAAAGAAAAAAACGACTAAAGCAAGTGTGACAAGCAGGACGCGAAACCCGGTCTCCTGGGTGAAAGCCCTGTGTTTGACCCATCCACCACCCCAACCAACCAACCTCCTTACGCAGAAATTCACCCTTACATACTACTCGCTAAATCCTATCTAACTCTCCCCGGTGCGTTACACAAACACGCTGAAAGACGCCTTTTTCATCGCATCAGACGCTGACAGCCACTGTCCAAACGTCCGTATTTTACGAGTTCGGAATGAGAACGGGTTGACATCAATGGCAATGTTTTTTCTTCGCAAACAGAAGCATTTCTGCTTTGTCACTGGATAAGTCTGTTTCTTCTTTCATCTGCCACATGTCCAGCCAGGCTAAACAAGCGCTCACTGTTTTAACGTCAACAGTAACATTACCTGAAAACAGCGTGTAGTTCCTTTTTATTATAGCAAATATGCTTTATTTGTCATTGTGGATAAATATGAACAATACCCTTGCTGTCAACGGGCTTATCTGTTAACGTTAGCTACCGACGGTTACCTCGGAACAATCCAGCGAATAGACGGTACCTATAGGGTGCCGTTACCCGAAACAGATGATTTAACGTCACCACTCATTTTACACACAGTTTAGCAACAAAACTAAACGCTGAGGGAAGATTACTACGTTTTTAATTTGGTTTTGAGCGGTATGCACCCCCACTAAGCTGGAAAACGGTTTTAAAACAGTAACGTTAATACAGCGTGTCGGGGGAATACAGCGTCTACTGCAGCGGGGCGTCAGAGGCAGAGGGACCGCAGCGTTCGCTAACGTTAGCTTCTTGTCTCATCTGGGGTCTGATAAACAGTAAATTTATCAAATTCAGTGTGCCCAACGCTATTTTCCGATAAACTGTAGCTGTCATATTTCACGGGACCCGCATGAGTGCGGTTTTCATGTTCCAGTTGTTCAGCCTCAGAGGGGAGAGAGAGCGGCTGACCGTTCGCCTGAGATCAGTAGAGTAGACAGCTCTGCAGAGCCGTGTATAATTACGACTTCATGACATTTCATGAACGGCTGAAGGAGCGGCGGTGCACCGCTGCTTCATGCATATAGCGGAATCCCTGCATGTGCACGTGTGATGCTGATGTTGCGCAATGTTAATCATGTGGCGCCCGAATGCATTTGACCGGCATAAAATCAGCATATGTCAGACTGACCGGCATAAAATTGGCATATGTCAGATTGACCGGCATAAAATCGGCATATGTCAGACTGACCGGCATAAAATCGGCATATGTCAGACTGACCGGCCGGTCGCCGGTCATGGCCGATAACGTGAAAATCGGCCAATTCCGGTCACCAGCCAGTCAATCGGTGCATCTCTACTTAAAAATTAACAATAATTTGGAGGCCCCCCTGCAATGACTCTGAGGACCCCCTAGGGGTCCCGGACCCGCTGTTTAAGACCCCTGACCTAGGTGATTACATTTCAGGAGAACATAAATGTCTGAATCAACTTTCATGGCAATCCATCTCATAGTTGTTGAGACCTTTCACTTAAAACCACAAATGTCAACCCTGCTGGTGGCACTGGAGGATAAAATTCATCACCAGTCAGCAGGTTCATCGTCCGGAGATCATGGATTTCTGAACCATATTTTTGATAGTAACGACATATTTCAGTCTGGACCAAAAAATCAGTGGGACCAACAGAGTGACATTGTCATCTGAAGAGCTCTGTTGCTAGGATAGCTGAAAACAATTACACAGCTAATCAATAACTAAGTGGGAGTAGGAGACAATAGTATAGTTCTAATGAATGTGTTTGACACATCTGATATAGCATTATCTTGTCACACATGCAACACAAAGCTGATTCACTGCTCTTTTTACTTGACAAGAACTGTCACTTTTGCACTAATTAGATTTTTTATTGTATTTTACATATTTTTAATATATTTTGTACTTATTGGACTTGTTTTTAATTATATATACAATGTGTCAAATGTAGCTGGAAATAATGAAGTACTCGGATCATTTACTTAAGTAAAAGTATAGCAACAGTGTAGAAATACTCTCAGCTGGTAAATGTGGGGCTTATTTCAACTACTCCATATACTGCTGGGTAGCTTAATCCATTATATCATAACTTATTAGTTGATTTGTATTTTGTTTAAATCTTATTCTGCAAAATAACTAATAATATAATGTGATGAAATAAATGAAGTGGAGTAAAAACTACAATGTTGGCTCCCAAATTGTAGTGGAGTAGAAATATAAAGTTCTAAAAATGGAAATAAGTAAGTACAAGTCCCTCAAAATTGTACTCGAGTAAATGTCATTAAGGCAGTCTCAGACAATGTTTGTCTTTTTAAATTACTTTTTTTTTTCAAATAGTCAATGTTCCTGTTTTTTGGAAGAACTTTGCAAGACTGTGTGTGAGGCAAACAAATGTTGCAACTGTGGCCACAATTTGGAGAAGTCATATAAACACAAAAAGGTTCTCACAACTCTGTACCTCTGATTCTAACCACACAGAGGGGTTGTGAAAACACCAATTAGAGAAAAGGTCTTCAACGTTTTAAGGGCCCACACATGCGCAGTAGCCTACAGCAGCGGGGGCAGGGAGTTGCTGAATCCCTACAAGGCTCATGGACCTTTTTCACAGCAGACATTTTGACTTATCATAGTAGGAAAAGCACAGCTGAAATTGATAACCTTGATGATAGCTCAATTCCATCAAGTGTCCCAGTAAGCTATTTCAGTGAGTCAACATGACAATACCAGGGCCTCTCCTAAGTGGAATGCAGCCATCATTAATGGTTTTGAATACACCTGTGTTTTTCCTATGACATGTCAACATGTCTGCCGTGAAAAAGGTCTGTTGATTGCGGTTCACTGGCTACAGGTGTCTTGCCAAAAACTGATCATCTGCCAAAAAGTAATTGCTATCTACCCTACATGCAAATGATGAAATAGGGGACATGCAGAATCTCTAGATGAGCCGCAGCCGAGCCACGACTGATTGAGCCGTGCTGCAACATGTGTTTGCAGGTTGGTGTTCTCGTAGTCTTGCTTTGCCAGTCCAGACCTTCTTCACACAGCGCTGCGGAGGAGGGTCTGGCTAGTCCACACAGCATACCGGGATGGGAGAAAAACGTGCTTTAGTTTACTGGCATTTCTTTAAAATGGCCTCAGGAAGGAACTTGTTTTGGTGGAATATGTGTACGTTCAAAAGTTATTTTAGTCGTGCAACAGAAAAGTCAGATTGGACAGATAGTCAAGCCCGACCCTACCCGAGCCCGTGCACGTTGTGTCCGGAGCCCGTCCCGGCCCGACACATTAACTGTAATTATGAGCCTGAGCCCGATTTAAACCCGACAATGTTTTAATAAGTGGGCTGTTATAACTGACGTTCTCAATTACAATTCCGGATTCAAAATGGAATGGATCGCAAATGGATCCGAATGAAGAAACGTAAAAAAAAAACTCAACGCATTTCTCTGTGAGGGCTTGCCTCGTCCTCAGGGGTATGCTTGGAGAAGTAACAAAAGAAGACATTGAAGGCTTACTATCATCTTATCTGCCATGGCGAGCCTGCTTCATGTGTCTGTTCATCGTCGAAGTCCCCGTTTTTTTGCTGTCATAGGCCAACTCTTAAGTCAAAGTTTATAGAAAGTTATAGAATGTTCATATACTACAGCAGCACTTAATGCACTCGACAAAGCCAACGCATATGTTGTCACTGCCCACGACTTGTTTAAAATGGTTCCATACCTCCGAGTTTCCTCCAAGCTCCATGTTGCACTTAAGCTACACAATACAGCACAGCAGGCCTGGTGTGATGCGTGCGAGTGGAGGACCCGCGGGTCGGGTTGAGTAAAGTTCGGGCTCGGGCTCGGGCAGAGAATCTAAACTCTCGAAGTGATGCTTTTAATATAACATGACATCATTGGGGCCTCCTTTCTGTCCAAGTACTTTAATTATCGAAATATGTGCTGATTTGGAAGGCATTGTGAGCTATTTATCAAGTTTGTTTTTTACTGAACTTGTACGGTCTTTTCAGTCCTGCCCGACCCGCCTAAATAAATGAAGTGGAGTAAAAAGTGCAATGTTGGCTCCCAAATTGTAGTGGAGTAGAAGTATAAAGTTCCAAAAATGGAAATAAGTAAGTACAAGTCCCTCAAAATTGTACAAATGTTTCTTCTTCAAATAGTCAATGTTCCTGTTTTTTGGAAGAACTTTGCAAGACTGTGTGAGGCAAACACATATTGCAACTGTGCCCACAATTTGGAGATGACACATAAACACAAAAAGGCTTTCACAACTCTGCACCTCTGATTCTAACCACACAGAGGGTTTGTGAAAACACCAATTAGAGAAGAGGTCTTTAATGTTTTAAGGACCCCTTAACTGAGAGAGACAGATCAGGGCCCCCCTACTACAGATTTCTATCTATAAATCAGGATATCTCTGTGTGTCCCCACACATGAGCAGTAGCCTACAGCAGCGGGGGCGGGGAGTTGCTGAATCCCTACAAGGCTCATTGATTGCGGTTCACTGGCTACAGGTGTCTTGCCAAAAACTGATCATCTGCCAAAAAGTCGAGCCACGACTGATTGAGCCGTGCTGCAACATGTGTTTGCAGGTTGGTGTTCCCATATTCTCACTTTGCTAGTCCAGACCTTCCTCCACAGCCCTGCGGAGGAGGGTCTGGCTAGTCCACACAGCATTCCGGGATGGGAGAAAAACCTGCTTTGGTTTATTGGCATTTCTTTAGGCCAATCACATTCGTCTTGGGTGGTGCTAAGCGCCGGACGGCGCAACGGTTCCGCTGCAAAATAGTCTCAGGAAGGAACTTGTTTAGGTGGAACGTGTACGTTCAAAAGTTTTTTTAGTCGTGCAACAGAAAACTCAGATTGGACAGATAGTCTAGCTAGCTGTCTGGATTTACCCAGGAACAGTTAACCGTAGTCCTCATAAATCCACCGGAGTTTAGAACGCCAACACAAAGAAAGAGTAAGGTGACGGACATCCGGCCGAAAAGAGTGAAATCCGGCGAAAATTTCGTTTTTTCTCACTACTTCCACAGTTCTGTTGCTTAGCTTTACAGGCCAGAACTGATCAATAACAACACCTTATTTATAAGTATCTAAAATAACCAAATGTGAAACAATAATACAGTGAATTGATGCATTTAATATAACATGACATCATTGGGGCCTCCTTTCTGTCCAAATACTTTTATTATCAAAATGTGTGTTGATTTGGAAGGCATTGTGAGCAATTTATCAAGTTTGTTTTTTATTGAACTTGTACGGTCATTTCAGTCCTGCCCGACCCGTCTATCACTGTTATACTTTCAAGAAGGGGTCTGTGATGCATGTGTAGCTTACTAGCGCTTCCTCAACAACACCTTAAACTTAACATTTTACTTAATAAAATCAACCAACCTAGTTCAAAGTCGAGACATCATGGCACAAGGAAAGATGGGAAGCCAGCGAGAAGGGGACTGCTTGTCACCATTAAAGAAAAAAACAATGATAAGCATGCCGAAGGAGGACCTGGACGACGCAATTGCCACAGCAGTGAATAAGGTGCTGAAAAAGAGTAAAACAGAGAAACAGAGTGCCCTCAACCTGATGATACAGACCGCTGTAAAGGAAGCCATTAATAGCATCTTAATCCCGCAATTAACAGAACTAAAAACTCAAATACAGCATGCGGAGGATACCATGGGTGTATTGGCCAAAGATGTTCTCAAAAGGCTATTCAAAATAACACTGCTAAAGTTGGCTCGCTACAGGCTGCATTGGGGGCTAGCAAGCACCAGGCTAACGGTCTCCACCAACAAGTTAGCGATCTCACCTCTAAACTGACCCAGATGGAAGACCACAGCCTATTGTCTAACCTCAGACTGGTGGGGCTGAAGAAGGGTGAGGAAGGATCCGATCCCGCCAGCTTTATGACTACAAATCTACCTAATGGCGCTTTTCCATTACATGGTACCTGCTCGACTCGCCTCGGCTCTACTCGCCTTTTTTGGTTTTCCATTACAAAAAAAAGTACCTGGTACCTGCTAACAGGTACTTTTTTTAGTACCTCCTCAGTCGAGGTTCCAAGCGAGCTGAGGCGAGCCGAAAAGGTGACGTGAAAGCGAAAAGACGGGGGTGCAGGGGCGGATCTACCGGGGTGGCATAGGGTGGCAAATGCCACCCTAAAAGAAAGCCTTGCCACCCCTGCTGCCACCCCAGTTGGAAGCAACGAATTAAAAGTTACGGCCAATTTGACAATTTACGAGCGCGAATCTCCAATGTCCAACTGCAATCAAAAACTGTTTGCTTCCCCTCTCACCCATCTTCCACTCATCACCTGTGTCTTACCTTAATGCCTTTCCTGTGATAAGACTTCTATCATATTTCTATCTCCTATTAAGTGAGATCTCATCGTATGGTCACTTATTCCTAATATGAGCTGTTTCACATGAAACCTCAAATGCCAGACATTGATTGCATGAGATGAAGTTTGTCTGTCTGAGTTTGTAAATGGCAGCCTGTGCCCTTTTGTAGTGTGTACAGACTATTTCTCATAACGGTGATAACTGATTTAATTCAGTCTGCCAAATGTTGCCACCCCTCAAAAATTCTTGCCCCTCTCTCGCCACCCCATAAATATTTTTCTAGATCCGCCCCTGCGGGGGTGTCCTGAACAAACCCGCTATTTTTAAACAGTTTAGCCAGCTGTGTTTTTTTTTGCTGCCTCCAGCTTCTTCTGAAACTAAATGTGTCTTCTGGCTGTGGCAACAACAACACACCTTCGACGTTCTGTGTGTGTGTCGCGTTAGGTCACGGCAGTTTACTGCGGCGCCGCTTGTTTTACAGTTCTGCGGAGGCTCCAGGCAGAGCTTTCGCCGTAGCCTACGTACACACACACATGCTGGCTCGACGCACCACCAAGTATGAACATCAGGCCACATATTACATAGGCTACGGCGAAAGCTCTGCGTGGAGCCTCCACAGAACTGTAAAACAAGCTCAAGTGGCCTGATGTTTATACTTGTGCGCTGGTGTGTGCGTCGAGCCGGCAAGACGACCAGCCACGCTGAGGCGGTACTAAAATCTGCAATGGAAAACGGACGCACAGTGTATCGAGTCGAGTCGAGGTGAGTAGAGGCGAGTTGAGCAGCTACCATGTAATGGAAAAATGCCATAAGTGGATACCAGCGTTGCAAGGCCGACCTGTCTGCATAGAGCGAGCCCATAGACTTTACAGCGCAGAGAAGGATGCTAACCGTCTTTCCCGACTACAGCAAAGACACCCAAGATTGTCCCAATCTACAAGAAAATGACCTCGCTTGGATTACAGCCGTTTCTGTTACCCATCCCATCTTAAGGTTACTTTCCAGGGGAAAAGCCTCAACTTTGATACCCCATCCGACGCAGAGAACTTTCTTCGCAACACTTTTCAGACGACCTCCAGTCTACAACTCCGTGGAGTTTCACAGCTACAGGAACCAGATGAGATGGAGGCAGCCTCTTCGCAATAGCCTCTAAGCTAGCCTAGTGTCATGTAAGCTTGTACTTATTGGTATATTTTTTTGTTCATTTTATTAATCAGTACTACTTGAGCTGTAAATAACATTCCTTCAGCTTCCTTCCGTTATCTAATGTTAATTTACAGACTGCTCCACGTCTACGAGGGACTCACCAGCTTATTTTTCAGTCTATCTTCTTTTATCGGTTGATTTATGATCTCCCCGACTGCAACGTTATGCGTTTATTTGTATTTCTATACGGGGAGTATCAGTAACGTTATTAAGGGTTGATGGGGACTGCTTTGCATGTCCGCCTAACCGGAATGGTTATGGCGTGTGTGTTATTGCAATCCTTGGGCTCTACGAGAGTCTTGCGGTTTGCGTGTGTGTACATAGTTGTGTTGTGTAATTCACGATTTGTTTCTGATACAGTGTGATGAGATGCTCTTACTGCGTGCATTCCCCTTAATTTGTTTTTATTTCTTTTGTCTTTTTTTCTCCTACTCTGTATTTCAAGTGTTATGCTAATTAGATGGCCAACTTGAATATTATCAGCTTGTTAGTTTAAACTCGCCCATTAAGCGCACTCGCTGCCTAGAATTTCTCCGACGTAAAAAAGGGAATACCGAAGTATATCCCTTGAAAAAGCAGAGTTTATATTGCATAGAACAAAACAAAGATACTACTAAGCAGGCTACTAGCCCTCAGACTTTAACAATGTGAATCAAAAGCACTAATCAATGCATTTCATACAACAGAGGGCCAAGTTGTAACACAACCTGATACTATTAATGACGTGTTTAAAGTTTTTTACTGTAACCTCTATGGGTGTGGGAAAGGGAATTGAAAACACTGGGCCCAGTTCCATTACGTGAAAATATATGGGAAAACCTGAGTGCTTCAAAAAATCATGCGCATCAACACATACACAAGCTGATACATTGGGAATATGCTACCCCATTGAAATACTTCAAAATAAATTAGTCCCAAATCCTATTTGCACTCACTGCCCAGATCAGGCACTTGGCCCAACAATGCACGTTTTGGGAGTGCTCCCCAATCAGACGCTTCTGGACTGATGTATTTTCTATAGTGTCATCACTACTGGATGTCTGCCTTCTTAACGATGATTCACAGCTATCCCTCACTCTCAACCAACGTAGACTACTCCTGGCAGGGCTTACGGCAGCAAAAAAGACCATCTTAAGGCTTTGGTTCCAGCCTAATCTACCCTTGACACAATACTGGCTAACTGCCTACCAGTATATTACTTCTCTTGAGTGAACAACTGCACACCTCAACAAGGCCAAACAACCATCCAGGCATGGTCGCAGATTACACTGTCCATCCAAGACCACCTCAGGAAACAGAAAATTGTTTCTTTTTGTTTCTTTTATATTTCTTTTATTATTATATTTTTTTTTCCTGGGGAATGCTTTATACTTACTAGCTAATATTGACATTGTAACTGCTATCTTTCATCTCCTTCACCATCTCACTCTTGTCTCTCATGAGCTATGTATTGAGTGTCGTACTGTAGTTTGTGCTGTGTATGTTCAAAGTAAATGTGACTGTAAATGTAACATTTCAATCTTTTCTAATAAAAAATTGTTGATCACAAAAGATACTTTCAAGAAGGGTTCAACCTAAACAAGTCTCTTTATCATTTATAATTTGTCTGGCTGAATTTTTGGATAACTGTGTATAAAATGATGCACAGGACATGTGGAATATTTCTATTTGGTCTAGTGCTGCAACCATAAAAAAAACATTACATCTCTTTTTTGTGAATGCCCATTTTTCAGCTTTAAATGAGATCTGAGATATAAAAAGAAGTAAAAAAATTAAAGAAGAAATAAAAACATGCCTTTCTGCTTATTTATACCTTGAGATTACTAAATTAGGCTGTTTTTTTAATGTTGCAATCTCAAACGAAATGCATGTTTTGTCAGTTGATTAATTAATCAACTGACAAAACATGCATTTCGTTTAACCTTTTTATTATATATCATTGACTGCTAAAATGTGTAATCTGCTCCTGCCTGAGGACAGACAGCCAGAAACAAAGCTCACATCTTACACAAACTACTGTCTCTTCTAAGTAATAACTACCACTTCCAGTTCATCAGAATTTTTCAACATGTCTTTGGTGAGAAGTATGCCATATTAGGATGAAAGTTAGTTGGCTTTTCCACCTATATAAGTTGGAACACTTGTGTTTCCCCGGGTTCTTTCTGAGTCTGCTGCTGCTGTCCTATAACCATGATGCTCCAGGCGGCTGTGCTCAGTGTCCTCGTCTTCTCTGTCTACAGTTTTACTATACAGGTAAACCTCATCAGACACTTTACATGCATATGGACAGACAGACACTTAGTTTCTCAATAATGAGATAAATACAACAATTTTATGACTCATTTTGAAATGAAATGTAATACATTCAGAAATTTTACAGTGCATAATTCATTTTTTCTTCAATAATAATGTATACAGTGTTTAGCAGTATATTCACTGACTACTCAACGTACAGTATATAGGATCTTTTTTTATTTAATTGTGGGGAAAATGATATGGAAACTGTTTGTAAATAAATACTGTATATAATTAGGAAATTGTACGGAAGCCTTGAAAGGCAAGGTGGAAAAAAATTGCGGGCAATGTTGGCCATGATCTCCTACATAGGAGATACAATTTAAGATAATATCTCCTACAGAGGAGGGAGCTAAACTTAGGTTTTGGCCAACATTGCCTGCTATTTTATTTCACCTTCAGGGCTTCTGTAAACTTGCAAAAAGCAAAATGTGATTTTGTCTTTCTTTTTATACTTTGTAGTGCATTACATTCTAATGCAGTGGAAATTATAAATATATAGAGAGAGAAAGAAATAATCACATTTTGCTTTTGCAATTTTACGGAAGCCCTGAAAGGCAAGGTGAAAATAAAAAAACATGGGAATGTTGGCCAAAACCTAATTTTATCTCTCCTACATGGGAACTATCTCAAACTTTGTAGATACTAGAAACTTTAAGATAATACATCATACGTATAAGATTACATCTCATACGTAAGAGATAACATCTCGAATGTAGGAGATTGTCCAACATTGCCTGCAATTTATTTTTCACCTTGCCTTTCAGGGCTTCTGTAAACTTGCAAAAAGCAAAATGTGATTATTTCTTTCTTTAGTAATGGCGTTCAACCAATCTGGAAGAATCTCGTTTAGACTGGCAAGACTTGGAAGGCCCTCAGAAATGCCAGAGCAGCCTATTCCTCATCATTAATAGAAGAAAATAAGAACAACCCAAGGTTTCTTTTCAGCACTGTAGCCAGGCTGACAGAGATGATAAAATTATAACAGAAATAAAATTCATCACCTCCTGCCCTCAACTTCTAACGGTTTATCATTAAATGCAGGAACGCCAGACACAGCTTTAAGACCTGACATATATTTAGACTGCTTTTCTTCTATTGACCTTCACCAATTAACACAAAAGATTTAATCAGCTAATCCATCTACCTGTCTCTTAGATCCTATCCCAACTAGGCTACTTAAAGAAGCTTTACCCTTGGTTAACACTTTGTTACTAGATATGATCAATAAGTCTCTATTAACAGGTTATGTACCACAGTCATTTAAAGTAGCTGTGGTAAAACCTCTTCTTAAAAAACCGACTCTCGATCCTGAGGTCCAACTATAGACCGATATCTTATCTCCCCTTTCTCTCCAAGATCCTTGACAAGGTAGACACTAATCAGTTATGTGACTTTCTACATACCAATAGTTTATTTGAGGATTTTCAGTCAGGATTTAGAGTGCACCATAGCACAGAGACGGCACTGGTGAAAATTACAAATGTCCTTCTAACTGCTTCAGACAAAGGACTTCCGTAATTGTCTTATTAGATCTTAGTGCTGCATTCGACACTATTGACCATAGCATCATGTTACAGAGACTGGAACATGTAATTGCCATTAAAGGAACCACACTAAGCTGGTTTGAGTCCTATCTATCAGATCGATCACAGTTGGTTCATGTTAATGATTAATCCTCCAGACACTCTAAAGTTATCCATGCTGTTCCTCAAGACTTGGTGCTTGGACCAATTCTATTCACCTTATATATGCTTCCTCTAGGCAATATTATTAGGAAACACTCACTTAATTTTCACTGTTATGCGGATGATACCCAAGTATACCTTTCAATCAATCCAGATGAAACTAGTCAGTTAGTTAAACTTCAAGCATGCATTAAGGACATAAAATCGTCATCCATCGAAATCGATGGATGACCTACAATTTCCTGTTGTTTAACTCAGAAAAAACTGAAGTTATTGTGCTAGTAGATAGATAAATAGATAGATACTTTATTCATCCTGAGGGAAATTTTTGTCTCTCTAGTCATAGTTCCATTATCTTTATTGTTACTATACCTGCCACTGTTCATCATTCCAACTGCTATAATTATTATGAATCATATTTCTCTATATCTTTATTAGTGTCTGTGTCCAAACTGGCAGTGACATATGCCGCCCACAAGTTTTCACGAGTTTTCTGTCTAAAAGGAAGTTTTTCCTCACCACTGTTGCACCAAATACTCGTGGGAAATTGTTGGGTCTTAGTTAATTAGAGAGTGTGGACTAGACCTACTCTATCTGTAAAGTGTCTTGAGATACAGTAACTCTTGTTATGATTTGATACTATAAATAAAATTGTATTGAAATTCTTTCTTTTTATACTTTGTAGTTCGTGAATTGAGTGCAGAATTGCAATAAATATGCTTTCTCTGCCTTAAAAGAAGTCCATATGATTAAAAAATGGATTTTAAAGTTTTCACCATGCTTTCTATTATCTCCCTACATGCTATCTCTACAGAACCAACCACAGTAGTCTCAAATCAAAGTCAATTCACTAATGGAACTAAGATCTATCTGAACTTAGAAGCCAAATTTCACATCTAGATCCATTTAATTGTATTTAACCAATGTTTACTTTGTATCTTATTACAGGCTCCTTTTGCAAAGTGTAAGAAGAACTCTGGTAAGACTTGGCTACTTTTCAGACATTAAAATTCTGTAAAAATATAGCCGTGCATCGTGTAACTAATACATGACCAAATTGTTTGTACTCCACAGGCAACACCACTGAAAATGACGATTTCAGTGTGTCCACACTGTTGGAGAAAGCCAATGTTAATCTTGGTATGTTCGTTTCCACTGCAACTGCTTTATTCGGTGACATTATCCCTCCAGCGGCAAATGTACAATAATAATAATCTTACCCTAAATATATAAATAATAAATAATGCTGGTGTTACAGTACATACCTGAAAGTATACAGCAGAGATACTGCATTGTGGAAGAAGAGCTTATATCAGAATCAGATTTGACCGTTTTTTAACACAGCAGTTAAATCAAGAAAATGAAATGCAGTACAAAAAAAGAGATGAAAACATTTACTTGATCTTGTCATGTCATTTTGCAGGAAAGAACGTTGATGACCCTCTGGTGTTATTTGGAGACATAGCAGTGCCAACAGATCTACAGAACGCTGATCCCTGCACAGCACGAGGCTGCCTGTGGCGTAAAGCCACCGACGGCAACGTCTACATACCCTACCGCATCTCCAACGAGTACTGTGAGTACTGAAGGCTTGGCTTTTACTATGCATCTATATTAATATTCAGCAGTAAATAATAGCCCAGCAGTAGCAGTATAGTAGAAGTAGTAGCAGTAAAGGTAATAGTAGTAGCAATAGCAGTTCAGTTATTCAGTCAGTCAAAATTCTCTGATTCCAGCTTCCTAAATGTGAATATTTTCTAGTTTCTTCACTCCTCTGTGACAGTAAACTGAATATATTTGAGTTGTGGACAAAATGAGACATTGGAGGACATCATCTTGGGCTTTGGGAAACACTGATTGACATTTTTTTTCTGACATTTTATAGACCAAACAACTAACCATACGACGATATGGGTCCTTTGTTCTGACCCTCTAATACTGTGGGTCCACAGGAGCGTTTTCCGTGAACATAGTACCTTAAACAGAAAATGTTGGTCACGGTTTTGAACACGTCTTTAACGTTCTGAAACGGTCACAGTTTGGTTAGGTTTAGGCCCAAAAAGTAATTATTAAAACATGGTGGCTTGGGTTAAAATCATACGTTCAAAGTCACTTCCGTAAAAGTTAAAGTAAAAAAAAACCCTCACCTTCTACTTTTCAACGGGGACTCAAACCCTGCTTTCCTGGTTGAAAGTCCTCGGGTTTCTTTGACCCTTCCACCACCCCAACATGCCTCAAACTACCTCCTTTTTTATTAATATTTTATTGACGCTTAAAGACACAAATACACAAAACATCATACACTGTCATGGTATGACAATACAGTTTTCCATACAAAAACAAGACACATACAAAAAACAGAACACATACAAAACAAAACAAAGAGGAAAACTGTTCAGGATTTCCAGACTGTGTAGAGGAGACACAGAAGCCGATTTTTTTTTCACTTTTGGTTATTTTTAATTATATGAAGTGATTTAAGGAGCAAATCTATTTCTAACTTAAATACCTGGCTGTCCATTTTGCCATTTCTGTTTATGAATACAAAACTTAACAAACAAAAAAGTTCACTACATATTTCAAAGTGTTATTATCGGGATTATCATAATAAAAAAGAAAATCTTTGACGCTAAGAGAGTAAGGTGGATCAAAAAGGTGACTATTGAAGTCACTGAGAAATGTTTTAGTTTTCTCACATTAAAAAAACAGGTGTGATAGTGTTTCATCCATATCACCACAGAAGGAACAAGCACTACTTATGTCTGCATATTTGGCTACAGTAACATTCACGGGGTATATTTTATGAAGAATTTTGAAAGTTCCAGTTCAAGTTCATTTCCAGTTAATATCAGAAATTCAAGATTAAAGATCCCCAGTAGAATTTCCCTCTTTTTCTAAATTGAAAGATCTGACGAATATGTTTATTATCACATTTTTTGTCTACCACATCAATCCCATTCAAAATTAACTTATGTTGTGTTACATTGTCCAAAACAAAAGACAGGTGACTTTTCATGAGATGGATTAAAACCCCTTAGGGATAGCTTTAACTCAACCTACCTCCTTGTGTAAAGCTTTGCTCACATCATAACTACTGCGGCCACTAGAGGGCTCATTGCTATAAACATAAATATAAGCCTTAATTGCTGCTTGAACAAACAACCTTTGGGAGCATTTTTAGGGGCAGGACAGTCTCAGCAGTAGTAGTTATAGTACCAGAATAGTAATAGGAGTTGTAATAAAAGTAGTAGTATAGTAGTCTACTTCTAAAAGTGGTAAAAGTCCCCTTTTAATGTTATGGCAGAGTGAATAAGAAGACGACATTATAAAAACTCACCAAACTGTTAATTAATGTGTTTTTTTTTTTTTTTTTACGTCAAGCCACTAGAGAGAGAGAAACCATCATCCAAGGCCTGCGGTCATTTGCTCAGTGCACTTGCATCCGCTTCACCCCCTTGGCTAATGGACAAGAGGACTTTGTAGACATCCAGTCTCTCGGAGGGTATGGACCACACAATGCACATATCACATATGCCTGCATGAATACACAGTCAGTTAAAAGTTTGGTTTACTTCTATCTTTCAGGTGTTTTTCATATGTTGGGCGTCGTGGTAATGGCCAGGTAGTGTCTTTAAAACGCCAGGGCTGTGTTTATGAGCATATCATCCAACACGAGCTGCTCCACGCCCTGGGCTTCAACCATGAACAGAGTCGGTCAGACAGGGACCAGCATGTTCGCATCCAGCTGCAGAACGTCGAGCCTGGTGGGTCGAGTTACAGACTTTCTTATCTATAGATGGAGCTTTAGTAATGCTTTTACAAAATATACAACAACCAACAATGGGGTCTTACAATTAATACAATTGGCCTTTATGATGTTTAAGCTCTGAACTTTTAAGTGAAAAATGTTACGTACAAATAAACAAATTAAAATATGACTTCATCATATCATCGTAGCTGGAATACAGTAGCTAGGAATCTGAATTATGCGACGCATTCTCACGAACAGATTCATATGCTATCGTACGAAAACATATGCAAATTAGCTAATGCTGACCTGTCACGGGTTGACCAGTCGCATGACAGTCAAGTTTAGCAGTCTTTAAAGTTAAATTTAGCTGAGAAAAGCTTACTGTGAGCTACCGTGAGGTGCCGGTCCTTTCAGGAGCTTTTGCAGTTAGGTTTAGCCGACAAAATTCATCATGCGGCGATTTAGATTTAGGCACCAATATGACTAGAAAAGATTGTGGTTTGGATACTGGTCGCCTTAAGTACAAGGCCCCTTTAAGTACATGAACACCCATTTCAAGGGTGAAAGTCTTGTGTTTTCCCCTTAACTTCTTCAAGGACCTAAACTCCGCTCCCCTTCTTAAAAGCCCTGCGCTTTGTAACCCACCCGTCCTCCAACGACCTCCTCCCTATGCGGACCACATCAATCTTACACAGCAGCCGTCAATGTGGTTCATACAGTAACAAATGCGTGGAATACATACAAATTACAGTGCTTTACGTTTCGTAGCTGTCTACAAATTGGTTTGTGAGAACAGCTTAAAATATATGCTTATGAAGACCTCTAGAACAAGCAACCATGTGTACAGAAATAATTACATGTAGTTTCCTGCAGATATACTGTAACTATTCACACATTTCACTTACTGCACTTTTCAGCCATTTTGACTGGCAAGCTGTAATAAAAACATTTATTGTGCTCGCCTGCAGGAATGGAGCACAATTTCGATAAGGTCGAAACAAGGAACCTTGGCACTCCCTATGACTACGGCTCTGTCATGCACTACACAAGGTAGCATTCGCTCACTGAACCTAATTATAATATACAACAACAATGTAATTATGCAACTATGAAATCATGTTATACTGTATTTACATATATTAGGCTACAAAGCTCAGTTTGTTCTGTAAAGTTAAAAAAACTCACAGTTTACTTTTATTTTCAAATTGGTCTCCTGGGTGGAAGTCCTGTTTGTTTGACCCACCACCCCAACTTACCTCCTTATTTTGAAGTTTGGAGCTGTTATACTGCGTCCTCTTAATTCCAGTTTTGCTCCCTTCATAACTACTACAACCACTAGAGAGCGATGCCACTATACACCTATAAATATGAGTAGTAATTGCTGCTTGAAAAAAAGCAAACTGGGCGGGGGAGGACAGCCTCAAACACTGTCCATGAAAACATAGGGGGGGGATTATGTACCAAAAGGACTATCACTATCACTTGATTTTTCGAGAACTCAGACTGTCATATTGCAATATTAGCTTTAGATTAAAGCTTTAATGCGTAACTTTTTGATATTAATGAATGTCTGTTACATTCAAGCCATTGCCAAATGAGTTGCTACAAAGCTAATTAAGACTATCAGCTCCACACAACTCTCTCTGTATGTCTCAGTATGGCTATGTTCAGAAGATTGTGGCGTCCTGTGACTTACCCATGCAGAAACTTGACTGAAGATAATTACCTAAAGTTTTTTTAATCCTCCGTGTCCTCCTTGGCTACTAGCAACTGCGTGGGGGTGGGGGGGGTGCGCGATCAGGTAGGCTTGTATGATGTGGATGTGCTAGTCAACAGTGTTGTTGTCATTACTTAAAATTCCTCATGGGGGCGGCAGAAACTACGCATTATAGCTTTACTTTTATTTTTAGAATGCCTTTTTCACAAAGGATAGGATTTTGTCCCTAAATCACTTACACTCTCTTCATGCCCAGTATGGATCCATACATCAGGTTTTCGTGGTTATTCAACAGTACAGGTGTACAGTTTAAACCTCTCATCACTACTGTGTATTTGCACCATAGGTATGCCTTCTCTCGCAATTGTCAGCCAACCATCGTTCCCATCCCCGACAACAATGTAGCCATTGGCAGAGCCACCCAGATGAGTCCTACTGACATCCTTCGGGTGAACCGCCTGTATAACTGCAGTACGTACCTTTTTACCCATATAGCCTACCATCTCCCTAACTAAATAACTTCCTACTTGTTTCTGTATCTGCAGTGTATTTTCTCTGAGTTACATACATTCTCACTGCATTCTCACCTGTCTTCTTCCTGGCTTTTCACCTACCAACTGTACTCTCTCATGCAGTCTTTCTACTGATAAAATTGACAGACTAGGTCAGACTGAACAGATACCTAGGAAGATCAAAACATACTTATGTTCATGTGCATTGTAGCAGTACTATATAGGAATCAAGCAGCTTTTACAGATTTTGCTTTCTTTCTGAATTCAGAACGTTACCTGAAACCTGTGCAAAAAAGCTACTTCCTCTAGAAATGAAGGTAAGTTGTGGGTTCTGAACATGCTACACGCTATCCTCAATGTGATCTAACTTAAGTATAATAATACAGATGGAAGTTTCCCTCTTTTTATGTGTTTAGTAGCTTTTATTTATTGATTCATCATACATTTTGTTGTTTTTCTGGCATTTTGCCATTATAGGTCAGATAAAGACAGGAAACATGAATGTAAGAACCTAAAGGAACCTAGGACCTAAAGGAAAGGAGAGGGGAAAAGAAACAGGGAGGGAGGGGCACAGAATATGAGATCGAATGACAAGAGAGGGTTAGGTGGGTATTCATAGAATACTGGAAGAGGCGTGTTTGAGGTGCAGCCCTGCTCCTGAAATTATGCTAGGTAGCTTCAATTATGTGCATCCATGTTTCCTGTTAGTCTGGATCGACGACAATTCATTTCCAGGATAATCGCCGGAACATCTGGTGGTGCCGGATGTTCTGGCGATGCATGTTGCCGCTGTCAAACTCCGTTCTCTCCAAGAAACAACAAAAAACTTGGAGCTAGCAAGCTACACGCTGAAAAAAAAAGAACATTTGGATTGTGCAATAAGGCAGGCCTGCTTGATTCTTTTGGGAAATTATTGTAGAGATTGACAAAGAATATGTTTACTGCATTTACTCAAGAGCAAATTACGTTTAACCATGTATCCAGCTAATTTATATAGCTCACGTCACTGTGTTGTGTAAACAGTTCATTCATTCATTCATTCAACACTAATATTGTACGTGGCGTTTTCTTTTGCGGGGGTGCAAATGTTTCAACAAAACGAGTTCCTTCCTGAGACTATTTTGCAGAGCTACTGTCTTTGCGACCGGAGCTTAGCGCCGCCCAAGACGATGGTGGATTGGTTTAAAGAAATACAAACAACCCAGAGCGTCTTTTTCTCTTAGCCAGAAATGCATGTGTGGAGGGGCCAGACCTTACTCTGCAGTGCTTTGGAGATTAGCGCATTATGAAATTGCTTCCTTAAGTTAGTAAGAGTTTGTTTGCAAAACCCTACAGTGGAAGGCATAGAAATTACTCAAAACAATTGTAGGAAAAGAAAAGAAAAAAGAAAAGGGCTTAAGATTGTCGTCTTAACCACAAGACCATCAAGACAGAATTCAGTTTTTTTAACTCACATAACTTCAAGTGTTTTACGGTATGTGCATGCCCATTAGTTTATGTGTTTGTGTGTTTGCACATGTACACATATTCATTCAATATTTTTGAACAAATTCCCTCTTTTTTTACAGGAAATCCAGAGCAAATGAGGCAAACTGATGCAATGTTGCACATGCAACACCAGAAATGCATCTTGTGCTTAACGAATGCGCTTTTATTCAGAATTTGTTCAAATTAGCTTGCATGCTGTCCTAATGAGAAATGAGGTGTCCAATGACATCATCACAAATTTACACTTACACAAATAACTGCTTGTGAGCTTGATTATATACTGATAAATAAACCATGCTTATTCACATCATAACCTCAGCCTGTGTCTGTTTCTTTTATTGTGACCTGAGAAGATACCAAAACAGCTAACAAGTTTTTATTTTTTAGAGTTTTTGTTTTAGTTTTTCACATTATTCACATATAATACACAAATACAGAACAATAAATTCCAACAAGAAAGTTCAGGTACAGCTATCACTCAGAGGAAAGATACAGTGGTTGAACCAAAATACAGACAGCTGAGTGTTCACACACTGAAACAAAGTGCACACTTCTCCACTGCATTCTGCTGCAGACAATTGAACTCACCTCGGATCCGCTGTGTGGACTTGTGCAGCTGAGGTTTCACTCCAGGTTTTCATACATGTTCAGCTGGGTCACTGAGCCCAAATATGGATTATCTGGGTACTGGAGAAAGCCCAAGAATCAGCTAAACTCACAGGCTTATCAGTCACATATGGTTCAGACACATACATGTGAATATGTTAACAACCAGGGTTGTTGGAATGTATTCTGAAAGTCGAATATAATTCGAATAGTAAAATAATCAATATTCAAATGCTGAAATTACTATTCAAATGTCTATTTCTTAATAAATGTGTTGGCTAACTTTAGCGAATCTCGCTCTTCTCGTGTAAAAACGAAATGCTTTTGTCGTGTCACGTCTGATGAACAATAAAGTTAGCAGGAGTGGGCAACACAAGGCATTGTGTGATCTCAGGGCACAGAGCTAACGTTACAGTAGAAACCGAGTAACATTAGCAAAGGGGGAATGAGTGAGAGGCTGGGGCTGGGAATAGAAAGAAGGATGGGAAATACTGTTTTAACATGAATTTAAAATTGACTTCCAAGGAAGAAGGGATGGGGGTAGTGTAAGAGATAAGGGTAGAGGGATAGGATGAATCAAAATATTTGTCTATGTTATCATTAAAGGAGCAATATGTAATATCTTTAATCAAATCAATTTCCAAGTACAGTCAACCGCAGCATAATCTGCAGTGACAAGCTCCACCTGGGACAGATGAGGAGAGACCAACCCCTGCTGAGTGACGTAAAAAGGGTCACTAACTGTGCCCTCCATTTAAATGTTTGGCGGGAATGTCGCCCCCGACAGTCAGATTGTATTACTTGACAAAGCAGCAAATACAAGCGATTTCATCAGTGGGTCATATGCTGAATCACCATTGTTTTAACTTACTCTTTGATAGATAGGAACTTAACAGACAATAAACTAGATATAAACGTTAAGGACTAGGTAGGTACTAAGTTACATTCCATCACTCGTTTTAATGTTATGGGCCTGATTGCAAGTCAAGTTTCCCACCTGAGACAATACCGTGACTGAACTGAACTGAATTGAATGATATTTGCACCCGAGCGTTAATAGGCACTTAAACTAATCACCCAATCCTGTTTCTGCATCCATCTAAATTTACTTAGGCTATTACATGGTAACACACTTTGATTTGGTAAGGTGAATACTTCATCAAGTTTCAGCTTTAATTGAGATCTGATATAAAACCTTTCCTTAAAAAGTAACAGAAACATGCCTTTCTGCCATTTATACCTTAATATTACTAAATTTAGACGTGTTTTTTAAAGTTGGATTCTCAAACAAGAAAAATGTTTTGGTCAGTCGACTGATGAATTTGACCTTTTTTTATATCATTGACTGCTAAAATGTGTTATCTGCTCCTGCCTGGGGACAGACAGCAGGAAACAGCCTGCATCTTACACAAACAACCGTCTCTTTTAAGTAATAACTGCCACTTCCAGTAGAGCAGTATTTGTCAACTTCTTTGGTGAGCAGTATGCCATATTAGGATGAAAGTTAGTTGGCTTTCACACCCATATAAGTGGGAACACTTGTGTTTCCCCGGGTTCTTTCTGAGTCTGCTGCTGCTGTCCTATAACCATGATGCTCCAGGCGGCTGTGCTCAGTGTCCTCTTCTTCTCTGTCTACAGTTTTACTATACAGGTAAACCTCATCAGACACTTTGCATGCATATGCACAGACAGACACTTACTTTCTCAAAAATTAGATAAATACATACACTTTTCTATGACAGAATTTCAAATGAAATGTAATACATTCTGAAAATTGCCTGTACAATATACAATGATCAGCAGTATATTCATTCAATGCTCAACGTAAAGTATCGGGGAACTTTTTAAATTTAATTGTGGGGAAATTGATATGGAAACTTTTCTAACTTTCCGTTTTTAAACAGAAATTGGTAAATTTTAAAATTGGAAGGTAAAAAAAGAAATTTTAGAAGTTTATCTCCTAGGAGATTGACATGTAATATACATTTTTTACCTTGCATTTCCATGAATTTGCAAATAGCAAAAATTTGATTATGTCTTTCTTTTAGTACTTTGTAGTTTGTGGATTGCATTATATTTGACTAGACTGAAAGAAAATGCAGGCAAAGTTGGCCAAAACCTAATTTGATCTCTCCTACAGTACGCAGGAAATATCTCCTACGTTGTAGATAAACTTTAAAATAATATCTCATACATACAAGATAAACTTATATAATTATATACTATAATTACAATTTTGTTCACCTTGCCTTTCAGGGCTTCCGTAAAATTGCAAAAAGCTAAATGTGATTTTGTCATTCTTTTTATTCCTTGTGGATTATATTACATTTTAAGACAGTACATATTTTCTTTTCAATAATATACAATGATCAATACAATGCTCAATGAACAGTATTGTGGTATTGTTTTTTCATTTAATTGTAAGGGAAACTGACATGGAAACTGTTTCTAATTTTGGTAAATTGAATGGAAGCCCTGAAACGCAAGGTAAAAAAAATGTATATAAACTTTAAGAGAACATCTCCTACGTAGGAGATAAACTTCGCCAACATTGCCTGCAATTTTGATTTCACCTTGCCTTTCAGGACTTTCGTAAACTTGCAAAAAGCAAAATGTGATTTGTCTTTCTTTTTATACTTTGAAGTTTTGTGGATTGCATTACATTCTATTACAGTTATGATTGCAAGAAATGTGCTTTCTCTGCCTTGAAAGATGTCAATACAATATTGAAATCGAAATAATAGTTTTCACCATGCTTTTTATTTTCCCATACATGCTACTGTATTTTCATAGGACCACCTACCACAGTAGCCTCAAATCAAAGTCAAATCTCTAACACTGATTAAACTCTATTTGGGGGTGGCAGTAGCTCAGTCAGTAGAGAATTGGGTTGGGAACTGGTCGCTGGTTCAAGTCTCCATACGGACCAAAGTATGGTGGCACCTCTCCAGCTACCAGTCCACCTCCTGGGCACTGCCAAGGTGCTCTTGAGCAAGGCACCAAACCCCCAACTGCTCGGGGCGCCTTTCCATGGGCAGCTCCCTCACTCTGACATCTCTCCATTAGTGCATGTATAGGTACTGAGCATGTGTGTGTAATTCAGACCTGTGTGTAATGTGTGTAATAACAACAGAGTGAAAACATTGTAATTTCGCCTTGCAGGATTAATAAAGTAGACATTGTCATTACATTATTATTATTATCTGAACTTAGAAGCCACTTTTCACATTTGAATTCAGTGGCTCCAGATCCATTCAACTGTATTTAACCAATGTTTACACTGTGTTTTTCTTTTTTTCTTACAGGCTTCCTTTGAAAAGCGTGACGAGACCTCTGGTAAAGACTTGGCTACATTTCAGACAATTCTGTAAAAATAGAGTTGTGCATTGTGTAACTAATACATGACCAAATTGTTTCTACTCCACAGGCAACACCATTGAAGATGACGATTTCAGTGTGTCCACGCTGTTGGAGAAGGCCAATGTTAATCTTGGTACGTTTGTCTCCACTGCAACTGCTTTATTCATTCCCTTTGGTGACATTATCCCTCCAGCGGCAAATGTACAATAATAATAATCTTACCCTAAATATATAAATAATAAATAATGCTGGTGTTACAGTACATACCTGAAAGTATACAGCAGAGATACTGCACTGTGGAAGAAGAGCTTATATCAGACCCAGATTTGACCAGTTTTTAACACAGCAGTTAAATCAAGAAAACGAAATGCAGTACAATAAAAAAAAAAAAAAAAGATGAAAGCATTTACTCGATCTTGTCATGTCATTTTGCAGGAAAGAACTTTGATGACCCTCTGGTGTTATTTGGAGACATAGCAGTGCCAACAGATCTACAGAACGCTGATCCCTGCACAGCACGAGGCTGCCTGTGGCCTAAAGCCACCGACGGCAATGTCAATGTACCCTACCGCATCTCCAACCAGTACTGTGAGTACTGAAGGCTTGGCTTTGCATCTATATCAGTATTCAGCAGTAAATAATAGCCTAGTAGTAGCAGCAGAATAATAGAAGTAGCAGCAGTTAAGGTAATAGTAGTAGCAATAGCAGTTTTAAATCTAGTGGTAGTAGTAGTAGCAGTATAGTCTCGCATTGCGATACCTTCCTACACAGCGCCGCAGAGGAGGGTCTGGCTAGTCCACACAGCATCCCCGGATGGGAGAAAAATGTGCTCTGGTTTATGGCATTTTTTTTAAACCAAACACAATCGTCTTGGGTGGTGCTAAGCGTCAGACGGAGCAACGACGCCTCTGCAAAATAGACTCGGGAAGGAACTTGTTTTGGTGGAACGTGCTCGTTCAAAAGTTGTTTTAGTCGTGCGAGAGAAAACTCAGATTGGACAGATAGTCTATCTAGCTGTCTGGATTTACCCTGCAGAGATCTGAGGAGCAGTTAACGATAGTCCTCATAAATCCACCGCAGTTTAGAACGCCAACACAAAAGAAGAGGAAGGTGACGGACATCCGATCTAAATGAGGGACATCTGGTGGATCTTCCGGCGGCACCGGCGCAATCCCCTAAATGAATCGTCATCGATATAGACTATAGCAGTATAGTATTAGTAGAATTGCAAAGATTAATCGATTAGTTGTCAACTATTAAATGAATCCCAAACTATTTTGATAATCAATTAATTGGTTTGAATCATTCAGCCAGTCTAAATTCTCTGTTTCCAACTTCCTAAATGTGAATATTTTCTAGTTTCTTCTCTCCTCTGTGACAGTAAACTGAATATCTTTGAGTTGTGGACAAAACGAGACATTGGAGGACGTCATCTTGGGCTTTGGGAAACACTGATGGACATGTTTCACCATTTTTTTGACATTTTATAGACCAAACAACTAACCATACGACGATATAGGTTGTTTGTTCCAACCCTCTAATATGACCCACAGCAGCGTTTTCCGTGCACAATACTAAAACAGAAAATGTCGGTCAAGGTTTAGACCATGAAGGTGTAGGTTTTCAACATGTTTTTTTTAACTTAGTGAAATGGTCAGTTTGGTAAGGTTCAGAAAGTATGTATTAAAACGTGGTTTGGGTTCAAATTGTTCAAAGCCAAATTCATAAAAGTAAAAAAACAACAACCTCACTTTCTCCTCAAACCCAGCTTTCCTGGGTGAAAGTCCTTGGGTTTGTTTGATTCTTCCACCACCCCATCCTGCCTCAACCTACCTTGTTGTGGAAATTTGACACTCTTACTTTGTCACCTTACATTCTGCTTTGCTCACACCATAGTTATTACGGACACTGGAGAGCTGGTTGCTATAAACGTAAATATAGCTCTTAATTGCTGCTTGAACAAACAACCTTTGGGAATTTTTTGGGGGAGGACAGTCTCAGCAGTAGTAGTTGTAGTACTAGAATAGCAGTAGTAATATAGTAGTCTACTTGTGTCATAAAAGGGGTTAAAGTCCCCTTTCAATGTAATGGCACAGTGAATTAGAAGATGACATTATAAAAACCCACCAAACTGTTAATTAATGTTTTTTTAATGTCAAGCCACGCGAGAGAGAGAAACCATCGTCGAAGGCCTGCGGTCATTTGCTGAGTCCACTTGCATCCGCTTCACTCCCTTGGCTAACGGACAGAGGGACTTTGTTGACATCCAGTCTCGCGGAGGGTATGGACCACACAATGTACATATCACATATGCCTGCACGAATACACAGTCAGTCAAAAGTTTGGTTTACTTCTATCTTTCAGGTGTTTCTCATTTGTTGGGCGTCGTGGTAATGGCCAGGTAGTGTCTTTGAGTCGCCAGGGCTGTGTTTTCCGGCAGATCATCCAACACGAGCTGCTTCATGCCCTGGGCTTCAACCATGAACAGACTCGGTCAGACAGGGACCAGCATGTTCGCATTCAGCTGCAGAACGTCATTCGTGGTGGGTCGAGTTACAGACTTTCTTTATGTCAAATATAGATGGAGCTTTAGTAATGCTTTACAATTATGACAACTGACCTTTATGACATTTAAGCTCTGAACTTTTAAGTGAAAAATGTTACGTACAAATAAATGAATATAAATATAACTTTATCATATCATCGTAGCTGGAATACAGTAGCTAGGAATGTGAATTATGTGACGCATTCTCATGAACGGGTTCATATGATATCGTACGAAACTTATGCGCAATTCATATGATATCCTACAAAATTAACTAACATTGGCCGGTCACATGTTGACTAGTCACATGACAGTTATGTTCCTATGCGGACCATATCAGTCTTACACAGCAGCCGTCAATGTGGTGCATACAGTATTAAATACGTGGAATACATACAAATTACAGTGGTTTACTTTTCATAGCTATGTCTAGAAATTGTTTGTGAGAACAGCTTGAAATATATGCTTATGAAGACCTCTAGAATGAGCAACCTTGTGTACAGAAATAATGACATGTAGTTTCCTGCAGATATAACTATTCACTTATTTCACTTACTGCACTTTTCAGCCATTTTGACTGGCAAGCTGTAATAAAAACATTTAATCAAGCTGTGTGATTTTCTGCAGGAATGGAGCACAATTTCAGGAAGATCAATACAAGGAACCTTGGCACTCCCTATGACTACGGCTCTGTCATGCACTACGGAAGGTAGCATTCACTCACTGAACTTAATTATAATATACAACAACAATGTAATTATGCAACTATGAAATCATGTGATATATCTATGCATATATTACGTTACGAAGCTCAGTTTGTTAGTAAATAGTAAAAAAAACTCACCGTTTGCTTTTATTTTCGAATGCATGTTTGACCCACCACCCCAACTTACCTCCTTATGTGTGTCACTATAAACCTGTAAATATGAGTTGTAATTGCTGCTTGAAAAAACAAACTGGCCGTTTTTCGAGGACAGTCTCAAACACTGTCCATGAAAACATATCAAACAAACAAATCAAGTTATAGTCCTTCTAGTACATAATCCGGGGGGGATTATGTACTAGAAGGACTATAACTTGATTTGTCTGGAACTCAGACTGTTAAAGTCCAATAGTAGCTTTAGATTAACTTTAGAATGCATTTTTACAAAGAACAAGCACTGTGGATTTTGTCCCTAAATCACTTACAATCTCTTCACGCCCAGTATGGATCCATACATCAGGTTTTCATGGTTATTCAACAGTACAGGTGTACAGTTTAAACCTCTCATCACGACTGTGTATTTGCACCACAGGTTTGCCTTCTCTAGAAACAGGCAGCCGACCATCGTTCCCATCCCCGACAACAATGTAGACATTGGCAGAGCCACCCAGATGAGTCCTACTGACATCCTTCGGGTGAACCTCCTGTATAACTGCAGTACGTACCTTTTTACCCATATAGCCTACCATCTCCCTAACTAAATAACTTCCTACTTATTTCTGTATCTGTAGTGTATTTCCTCTGAGTTACTTACATTCTCACTGCATTCTCACCTGTCTTCCTTCCTGGCTTTTCACCTACCAACTGTACTCTCTCATGCAGTCTTTCTACTGATAAAATTGACAGACTAGGTCAGACTGAACAGATACCTAGGAAGATCAAAACATACTTATGTTCATGTGCATTGTAGCAGTACTATATAGTAATCAAGCAGCTTTTACAGATTTTGCTTTCTTTCTGAATTCATAGGTTTGCCTGCTTCCAGACGTCACCTGAAACCTGTGCAAAGAAAGCACTTCCTCTAGAAATGAAAGTAAGTTGTGGGTTCTGAACATGCTACACGCTATCCTCTATGTGATCTAACTTAAGTATAATAATACCATTTAGTTGAACCTAGCTGTGAATCATATACTGTTCTATATCTATGCTGTGAATTCTGTCTTCAGATGGAAGTTTCCCTCTTTTTATGTGTTTAGTAGCTTTTATTTATTAATTCATTTTCTTAATCATACATTTTTGTTGTTTTTCTGGCATTTTGCCGTTATAGGTCAGATAAAGACAGGAAACATGAATGTACATTTCACTAGCACTAGACCACACCATTGACCTGATATGCTTAAACAATTTATTGATGAAAGATGATTAGCGTGCGAGGCAGTTGCTTGTAGTAAGCTGTCTGTTGACTGTTGTAGGGAAGTTTGGACAGTGTAACAAGGCAGGCATGCTTGGTTCCTTTCAGGAAATGATTGTAAAGATTGACAAAGAATATGTTTACGGTATTTACTTTCTAACTGGGACATTTTGGGACCAATTGGTGGGATTGCTAGGAATAAAATACACGCGACGATACACTGGTAAGAGCAAATGAGGTTTAACCATGTATCCAGCTAATTTATAAAACTCACGTTACTGTATTGTGTAAACAGTTCATTAATCCATTCAACCAACACTAATATTGTATGTGGCATTTTCTTTTGTGGGGTGCAAATGTTCCACTATAATCAGCCTGTTCTCATGAACCATACGTCCGAAAAGCTACAAAAAGTTAAGCACTGTAATTCGTATGATTTCCACGTTTCTGTTTTGGTGTAACAGAATTAAAAGTCAAACTACCGCTGATACGACAGAGCACCATGTGGCGCACCGTAGCCGGTGTCCCAGAGCTCTCTGTTTTGGGTAAACAACTAGCAACTGCCGCTCGGCGTCATGGAGCTCTGTAGCCGAAGTTACGTGACCAGCCGGCTCCTAGTTTTCACATGATATCATATGTTTTAGTGTGCGTAACTGTGCATAGGATATCATACAAACCCGTTCATGAGAATGCGTTGACTAAAACAAGTTCCTTCCTGAGACTATTTTGCCGAGCCACCGTCTTCGCGACCGGAGCTTAGCTCCGCCCGAGACGATGGTGATTGGTTTAAAGAAATGCAAACAACCCAGAGTGTGTTTTCTCCTATCCAGGAATTTGTGTGGAGGGGCCAGACCTTACTCTGCAGCGCTTTGGAGATAGGTCTAGCAATGCGAGACTACCAGACATTAACCAATGATATACAGTGCATGTTTATTTGTAAATTAGCGCATTATGAAATTGCTTCCTTAAGTTAGTAAGAGTTTGTTCGCAAAACCCTGCGGTGGAAGGCATAAAAATCAATGAAAGAATTATACAAAAAAAAAGAAAAAAAGAAAATGGCTTAAGATGGTCTCCTTGACAAAGCTGAGAAAAAAAAAAATTCAGCTTTTTTTTACTCAACTTCAAGTGTCTTACTGTACCTGTATGTGCATGCCCTTGTGTGTGTGTTTGTGTGTTTGCACCTGTACACATATTCATTCAATATTTTTGAACAAATTCCCTCTTTTTTTCCAACAGGAAATCCAGAGCAAATGAGGCAAACTGATGCAACGTTGTACAAGCAAAACCAGAAATGCATCTTGTACTTAATGAATGTGCTTTTATTCAGAATGTGTTCAAATTAGCTTGCATGCTGTCCTAATGAGAAATGAAGTGTCCAATGACATTATCACAAATGTACAATTACACGAATAACTGCTTGTGAGCTTGATTATATACTAATAAATAAACCATGCTTATTCACATCATAACCTCAGCCTGTGTCTGTTTCTTTTATTGTGACCTGAGAAGATACCATAACAGCTAACAAGTTTTTATTTTTCAGAGTTTTTGTTTTAGTTTGTCACATTATTCACATATAACATATATAATATATATAATACACAAATACAGAACAATAAATTCCAACAAGAAAGTTCAGGTACAGCTATCACTCAGAGGAAAGATACAGTGGTTGAACCAAAATACAGACAGCTGAGGGTTCACACACTGAAACAAAGTGCACACTTCTCCACTGCATTCTGCTGCAGACAATTGAACTCACCTCGGATCCGCTGTGTGGACTTGTGCAGCTGAGGTTTCACTCCAGGTTTTTATACATGTTCAGCTGGGTCACTGAGCCCAAATATGGATTATCTGGGTACTGGAGAAAGCCCAAGAATCAGCTAAACTCACAGGCTTATCAGTCACATATGGTTCAGACACATACATGTGAATATGTTAACAACCAGGGCTGTTGGAATGTATTCCGAAAGTCGAATATAATTCGAATAGTAAAAAGAAAAACAATAGTGAAATGCTGAAATTACTATTCAAATGTCTATTTTTTAATAAATGTGTTGGTTAACATTAGCAACGCTCACTCTTCTCATGTAAAAATGAAATGTTTTTGTCGTGTCACATCTGATGAACAATAAAGTTAGCAGGAGTGGGCAACACAAGGCATTGTGAGATCTTAGGGCACAGAGCTAACGTTACGGTAGAAACCGAGTAACATTAGTAAAGGGGGAATGAGTGACAGGCTGGGGCTGGGAATGGAAAGAAGGATGGGAAATACTGTTTTAACATGAATTTAAAATTGACTTCCAAGGAAGAAGGGATGGGGGTAGTGTAAGAGATAAGGGTAGTGGGATAGGATGAATCATAATATTTGTCTATGTTATCATTAAAGGAGCAATATGTAATATCTTTACTGTATTAAATAAAAAAAATACCACAATATGTCATCAGATATTAAGGAAACATGCTAAGTTGAAATACTATCTTCTCTGACAGGAATGTTAAAGCCAGTTTATTTCTCCTTTGAAATTTCCATTCAGGGAATGTCTGTTTTTGTTTCGGCCAGTGTGTTGTTGTCAACTGCCCATTTTGACACATGGGTCATTCTACCTGACCTAAAAAAAAACTTGTCCTCAATCACACCAAGTTCATTTAATAAAACACAATGGAAGGCAGATTGAAAAGACAGGAAACATGAATGTAAGAAAGGGAATTCACCGTAGCACCCGGGCACGACGACGGCATGCGCCTGCCTGAAGCCCGAGGTGGGAGTGGGTGAGCAGGTCCGAGATGGCAGGTGGCAGTCTGTCGGCACCGTGACGGCTTCTCAGCCTCGTTGAGTAGCTAGCTAGCTAGCGTCACAACAAACCCCGTCCGCCTGGTAAAATCCAAAAGGTGACACTGGAATGTGAAATATACTGTGATAGTGTGGTTTTAGCTGCTGGCTAATCATTAACCATTAATTAACCATTAATCATAAAACCTGCTAACGTTAGCCACTAATGTTAGCTTGCTGGCTCACTAGCTAACTGGTCAGCTAGCTGCCAATACAGACTGAATCAAGAAAAACGTAATTATGTTGGGGAAACTGCAGGTATTTTATTAGCATGACATGAATAAACGTTAGTAAACATAACGTGAATAAACTTGAAAGGGTAAACTCGTCCGTGAACAGATGCATTGTAATCGACGATAGTTTTTAGCAATAAAAACTCCCATAATTCCACGCAACTTCCCAACGTCATCAAACGTCTGTGTTTACCATCCATTGGTTTGGTTGTGAGACCCCTAGCGGCAGAAAGTTACATATTGTACGTCTAATATTACTAAATTTAGACTTGTTGGATTCTCAAACAAGAAAAATGTTTTCAGTCGGGCAGTTGATTGATCAAGTTCACCTTTTTATATCATTGACTGCTAAAATGTGTCATCTGCTCCTGCCTGGGGACAGACAGCAGGAAAAAGCCTGCATCTTACACAAACTACTGTCTCTTTTAAGTACTAACTGCCACTTCCAGTAGAGCAGTATTTGTCAACTTCTTTGGTGAGCAGTATGCCATATTAGGATGAAAGTTAGTTGGCTTTCACACCCATATATGTTGGAACACTTGTGTTTCCCCGGGTTCTTTCTGAGTCTGCTGCTGCTGTCCTATAACCATGATGCTCCAGGCGGCTATTCTCAGTGTCCTCTTCTTCTCTGTCTACAGTTTTACTATACAGGTAAACCTCATCAGACACTTTGCATGCATGTGCACAGACAGACACTTACTTTCTCAAAAATTAGATAAATACATACACTTTTCTATGACAGAATTTCAAATGAAATGTAATACATTCTGAAAATTGCCTGTACAATATACAATGATCAGCAGTATATTCATTCAATGCTCAACGTAAAGTATCGGGGAACTTTTTAAATTTAATTGTGGAAATTGATATGGAAACTGTTTTTAAACAAAAATTGGTAAATTGTAAAAATGGAAGGTAAAAAAAGAAATTGCGGGCAATGTTGGCCAAAACCTATATCTCCGTCTTACGAATTAAACATTATCTTGAAGTTTATCTCCTAGGAGATTGACATGTAACATGCATTTTTTTCACCTTGCATTTCAGGGCTTCCATGAATTTGCAAATAGCAAAATTTGATTATGTCTTTCTTTTAGTACTTTGTAGTTTGTGGATTGCATTATATTTGAATAGACTGAAAGAAAATGCAGGCAAAGTTGGCCAAAACCTAATTTTATCTCTCCTACAGTACACAGGAAATATCTCCTACATTGTAGATAAACTTTAAAATAATATCTCATGCATACAAGATAAACTTATATAATTATATACTATAATTACACTTTTTTTTTCACCTTGCCTTTCAGGGCTTCCGTAAAATTGCAAAAAGCTAAATGTGATTTTGCCATTCTTTTTATACCTTGTGGATTTTATTACATTCTAATACAGTACATGATTGCAAGAAATGTGCTTTCTTTGAAAAGATGTCAATACAATTTTGAAACAGAAATAATAGTTTTCACCATGCATTTTATTTTCCCATACATGCTATTTTCATAGGACCACCTACCACAGTAGTCTCAAATCAAAGTCAAATCTCTAACACTGATTAAACTCTATCTGAACTTAGAAGCCACTTTTCACATTTGAATTCAGTGGCTCCAGATCCATTCAACTGTTTTTAACCAATGTTTACACTGTGTTTTTCTTTTTTTCTTACAGGCTTCCTTTGAAAAGCGTGACGAGAACTCTGGTAAAGACTTGGCTACATTTCAGACCGTCAAAATTCTGTAAAAATAGAGTTGTGCATCGTGTAACTGATACATGACCAAATTGTTTCTACTCCACAGGTAACACCATTGAAGATGACGATTTCAGTGTGTCCACGCTGTTGGAGAAGGCCAATGTTAATCTTGGTATGTTCATCTGACATTATCGCTCGAGCAGCAAATGTACAGTAATACTTATCCAACCTTACATATATAAATAATAAATAATGCTGGTGTTACAGTACATACCTGAAAGTATACAGCAGAGATACTGCATTGTGGAAGAAGAGCTTATATCAGACCCAGATTTGACCAGTTTTTAACACAGCAGTTAAATCAAGAAAATGAAATGCAGTACAATAAAAAAAAAAAAAAAAGTTAAAAAAAAGATGAAAACATTTACTATATCTTGTCATGTGATTTTGCAGGGAAGAACTTTGATGACCCTCTGGTGTTATTTGGAGACATAGCAGTGCCAACAGATCTACAGAACGCTGATCCCTGCACAGCACGAGGCTGCCTGTGGCCTAAAGCCACCGACGGCAATGTCTATGTACCCTACCGCATCTCCAACCAGTACTGTGAGTACTGAAGGCTTGGCTTTGCATCTATATCAGTATTCAGCAGTAAATGATAGCCTAGTAGCAGAGGTGTATAAAGTACTAGAGACCCATACTTGAATAAAAGTACAAGTGCTCTATCAAAACATTTACTTGAGTAGAAGTAGAAGTGCTCTTTAAGCACAACACTTAAGTAGAAGTACTAAAGTATTCAAAAAATGTTGTACTTAAGTATTGCAAGTAGTTTATTTTAAAATGTACTACTCAAGTACTGAAAGTAAAAGTACAAGTATTGCGTTATTTAGTTATTCAAGAAAGCAGTCAAAAGTTTGAATATCATATTGTTTATATTATGTCAAATGTTTAGCCAAGGATGTAGCCAAAGGAATTAACAAATATTAATTATATTAAAAATAACAAATATTAACAAATACTGAAATAAAATGTACAATTATCACACTGTGCAAGTAAAATGAACATCCTCTCCAGCACAGTAACGATTAAAAGCCCCCCCAAAAAGTTATCACACACTAGCTAGTAACAGTGATAAAGAGGAAAGTTAGCAAGCTAGCAAAATACAGATAACTATAGTTTATCTGTACTTTGCTTCTTACATAACGTACTAACGTACACACACTGTACACAGTCTCCGTAGCGTGAGGAATTCACAACAGTAGCGAGTAATGATGCAGCACATAAAAAATCTATCGGAGTAAAAGTATTAAACTCATCGAAAATATGTACTCAAGTAAAAGTGGAAGTAGGAGAAAAAAATTATACTCCAGTAGAGTATAGATACAGCCTTTTAGTACTTAAGTAGAGTAGTGAAGTAGTTCTACTTCGTTACTATACAGCTCTACCTAGTAGTAGCAGAATAGTAGAAGTAGCAGCAGTTAAGGTAATAGTAGTAGCAATAGCAGTTTTAAATCTAGTGGTAGTAGTAGTAGCAGTATAGTCTCGCATTGCCAGACCTTCCTCCACAGTGCTGCAGAGGAGGGTCTGGCTAGTCTACACAGCATTCTGGGATGGGAGAAAAATGTGCTCTGGTTTATCGCATCACAATCGTCTTGGGTGGCGCTAACCGTGGATTTCCACAGGATGCGGAACGTCTGCGGACCGGCTCCACTGCGGAACGGCTGCGTGCTCCGCCGTCCGTCAATACCCACCAGGTCCGGATTTGTTGCGTAACGACATCTCGCGAATTCATGTATGTTCGCGCGATATAACAGGATGTAGTTTCTATAAACAGAACCACAAAACCAACAACAGTTTGTTTCAATCCAGAGGAGTAGAGGGGAAACAACTCTGTGCTGTGTTTTCAAGGTGTAGTGCAGGGAAATATGACCTGCCGTGAGCACGGTGGATTTTATTTTGAAAAGTAACCGGGTGTTTTATTTTGTTTCTGTGCTCGACTTCCTGTCCCGCACAATCTGAATTGTGCTGAATTCAGTCAAAAAAAGAAGCTCTGCGTATCTGCTCCGGAGGGCTGCGGACTGACGGAACTGGGACGGAGTAGGGATGCAGACGTTCTGCAGTCAGTGGAAATACACACATTGACTTTAATGGAAACCTTTTGACTCCGTCGACGTTCCGGAGACGTTGCGCAGACGTCCCGCATCCAGTGGAAATTGCCGGTAAGCGCATGATGGAGCAACGTTGCCTCTGCAAAATAGACTCTGGAAGGAACTTGTTTTGGTGGAACAAGTGCTTGTTCAAAAGTTGTTTTAGTCATGCGAGAGAAAACTCAGATTGGACAGATAGTCTAGCTAGCTGTCTGGATTGACCCTGCAGAGATCTGAGGAGCAGTTAACCATAGTCCTCACAAATCCAGGAGTTTAGAACGCAAACACAGACATCCAGCCTAAATGAGGGACATCTGGCGGATATTCTGGCGGCACCAGAGCAATCCCCTAAATTAATTGTCATCGATATACACTATAGCAGTATAGTAGTAGTAGAATTGCAAAGATTAAAGGTGCCGTAGGTAGGATTGCGAAGATCCAGGACTTAGCCAAAAAATTTGAACATCGACAACTTCTCAGTCCCTCCCCCCTTTCTGCTAAAGCCCAAAACGGTCTCCTAAGCCCCTCCCCCTACAATGGAGAATTAATGCGTGTGCATGAGCAGTGATTGACACGCAGTTAGACACCCCCCCTGGCCCTGATTGGTGTATCTGAACAGGGATCACTACAGGCTTACAGAGGAGCCAGATTTTTTTTTAAATTACCTGCTTCATGTAGATCTACTCAAACATAGGGTCATTTTCAACTTTCTGATTGACGCTCTGGTCGCTCAAAACGCCCAAAACGCGACGCCGACAGATTTGACGCTCCTTGCAGCTGAGAGAAGCCAGCTTCCATTGAAAATGAATGACTTCCGGTATCTTTAGAAGCTCAAGTCGGCATGTGGCAGGTGTGTACGTACAGTAAATGTGAATATTTTCTAGTTTTTTTTCTCTCCTCTGTGACAGTAAACTGAATATCTTTGAGTTGTGGACAAAATGAGACATTGCAGGACATCATCTTGGGCTTTGGGAAACACTGATGGACATTTTTCACCATTTTCTGACATTTTATAGACCAAACAACTAACCATACGACGATATAGGTTGTTTGTTCCAACCCTCTAATATGACCCACAGCAGCGTTTTCCGTGCACAATACTAAAACAGAAAATGTCGGTCAAGGTTTAGACCATGAAGGTGTAGGTTTTCAACACATTTTTTTTAACTTAGTGAAATTGTCAGTTTGGTAAGGTTCAGGAAGTACTTATTAAAACGTGGTTTGGGTTAAAATCGTTCAAAGCCAAATTCATAAAAGTAAAAAAACAACAACCTCACTTTCTCCTCAAACCCAGCTTTCCTGGGTGAAAGTCCTTGGGTTTGTTTGACTCTTCCACCACCCCATCCTGCCTCAACCTACCTAAGTGTCTATACTTTGTCACCTTACGTTCTGCTTTGCTCACGCCATAACTACTATGGATACTGGAGAGCTGGTTGCTATAAACGTAAATATAGCTCTTAATTGCTGCTTGAACAAACAACCTTTGGGAGAATTTTTGGGGGAGGACAGTCTCAGCAGTAGTAGTTGTAGTACTAGAATAGTAGTAGTAATATAGTAGTCTACTTGTGTAGTAAAAGGGGTTAAAGTCCCCTTTCAATGTAATGGCAGAGTGAATTAGAAGATGACATTATAAAAACCCACCAAACTGTTAATTAATGTTTTTTTAATGTCAAGCCACGCGAGAGAGAGAAACCATCGTCCAAGGCCTGCAGTCATTTGCTGAGTCCACTTGCATCCGCTTCACTCCCTTGGCTAACGGACAGAGGGACTTTGTTGACATCCAGTCTCGCGGAGGGTATGGACCACACAATGTACATATCACATATGCCTGCACGAATACATTCTTAGTTAGTCAAAAGTTTGGTTTACTTTATCTTTCAGGTGTTTCTCATATGTTGGGCGTCGTGGTAATGGCCAGGTATTGTCTTTGATGCGCCAGGGCTGTGTTTTCCTGGAGGTCATCCAACACGAGCTGCTCCACGCCCTGGGCTTCAACCATGAACAGTGTCGGTCCGACAGGGACCAGCATGTTCGCATCCTGCTGCAGAACGTCGAGCCTGGTGGGTCGAGTTACAGACTTTCTTTATGTCAAATATAGATGGAGCTTTAGTAATGCTTTTCCAATGATACAACAACCAACAATGGGGTCTTACAATTAACACAACTGGCCTTTATGACATTTAAGCGCTGAACTTTTAAGTGAAAAATGTTACGTACAAATGAATGAATAAAAATATGACTTTATCATATCATCGTAGCTGGAATACAGTAGCTAGGAATCTGAATTATGTGCCGCATTCTCATGAATGGGGTCAAATGATATTGTACGAAACATATGAACAATTCGTATGATAGCCTACAAAACGTGTCGACTAGTCACATGACAGTTATGTTCCTATGCGGACCATATCAGTCTTACACAGCAGCCGTTAATGTGGTGCATACAGTATTAAATACGTGGAATACAGACAAATTACAGTGCTTTACTTTTCATAGCTATGTCTAGAAATTGTTTGTGAGAACAGCTTGAAATATATGCTTATGAAGACCTCTGGAATGAGCAACCTTGTGTACAGAAATAATGACATGTAGTTTCCTGTAGATATAACTATTCACTTATTTCACTTACTGTACTTTTCAGCCATTTTGACTGGCAAGCTGTAATAAAAACATTTAATCAAGCTGTGTGATTGCCTGCAGGACTAGAGTTCGCTTTCAGGAAGATCGAAACAAGGAACCTTGGCACTCCCTATGACTATGGTTCTGTCATGCAATATGGAAGGTAGCATTCACTCACTGAACTTAATTATAATATACAACAACAATGTAATTATGCAACTATGAAATCATGATATATATCTATGCATATATTACGTTAAGAAGCTCAGTTTGTTCCGTATAGTAAAAGAAATTCACTGTTTGCTTTTATTTTCGAATGTGTCTCCTGAATGAAAGTCCTGCATTTGTTTGACCCACCACCCCAACTTATCTCCTTATGTGTGTCACTATAAACCTGTAAATATGAGTTGTAATTGCTGCTTGAAAAAAACAAACTGGCCGTTTTTCGAGGACAGTCTCAAACACTGTCCATGAAAAAATAGGGGGGGGATTATGTACTAGAAGGACTATAACTTCTGAACTCCAATAGTAGCTTTAGATTAACTTTAGAATGCATTTTTACAAAGAAAAAGCACTGTGGATTTTGTCCCTAAATCACTTACAATCTCTTCACGCCCAGTATGGATCCATACATCAGGTTTTCATGGTTATTCAACAGTACAGGTGTACAGTTTAAACCTCTCATCACGACTGTGTATTTGCACCACAGGTTTGCCTTTTCTAGTAACAGGCAGCCGACCATCGTTCCCATCCCCGACAACAATGTAGACATTGGCAGAGCCACCCAGATGAGTCCTACTGACATCCTTCGGGTGAACCTCCTGTATAACTGCAGTACGTACCTTTTTACCCATATAGCCTACCATCTCCCTAACTAAATAACTTCCTACTTATTTCTGTATCTGTAGTGTATTTCCTCTGAGTTACTTACATTCTCACTGCATTCTCACCTGTCTTCCTTCCTGGCTTTTCACCTACCAACTGTACTCTCTCATGCAGTCTTTCTACTGATAAAATTGACAGACTAGGTCAGACTGATCAGATACCTAGGAAGATCAAAACATACTTATGTTCATGTGCATTGTAGCAGTACTATATAGGAATCAAGCAGCTTTTACAGATTTTGCTTTCTTTCTGAATTCAGAGTCAGGTTCGACTGCTTCCAGACGTCACCTGAAACCTGTGCAAAGAAAGCACTTCCTCTAGAAATGAAAGTAAGTTGTGGGTTCTGAACATGCTACACGCTATCCTCTATGTGATCTAACTTAAGTATAATAATACCATTTAGTTGAACCTAGCTGTGAATCATATACTGTTCTATATCTATTCTGTGAATTCTGTCTTCAGATGGAAGTTTCCCTCTTTTTATGTGTTTAGTAGCTTTTATTTATTAATTCATTTTCTTAATCATACATTTTTGTTGTTTTTCTGGCATTTTGCCGTTATAGGTCAGATAAAGACAGGAAACATGAATGTACATTTCACTAGCAAAGACCACACCATTGACCTGATATGCTTAAGCTATTGATTGATGAACGATGATTGGTGTGGTTGTAGGGAAGTTTCAGTAGGGACTCCACCGTAGCACCCAGGCACGATAGACCCCCTCTAGAACCTAAAGGAAAGGAGAGGGAAAAAGAAACAGGGGAGGGAGGGGCACAGAATACGAGAGCGAATGACAAGAGAGGGTTAGGTGGGTATTCATAGAATACTGGAAGAGGCGTGTTTTGAGGTGCAGCCCTGCTCCTGAAATTATGCTAGGTAGCTTCAATTATGTGCATCCATGTTTCCTGTTAGTCTGGATCGATGACAATTCATTTCCAGGATAATTACCAGAACATTGGGTGGTGGATGTTCCGGCGATGTGTGTTGCCGCTGTCTGTTCCGCTGCACTTTGAGCTAGCAAGCTACACGCTAAAGATGGCAAGTTTTAAAGAAAATTTGGACCGTGCAACAAGGCAGGCATGCTTGGTTTCTTTCAGGAAATGATTGTAAAGATTGACAAAGAATATGTTTACGGTATTTACTTTCTAACTGGGATGTTTTGGGACCAATTGGTGGGATTGCTAGGAATAAAATACACGCGACGATACACTGGTAAGAGCAAATGAGGTTTAACCATGTATCCAGCTAATTTATAAAGCTCACGTTACTGTATTGTGTAAACAGTTCATTAATCCATTCAACCAACACTATTATTGTATGTGGCATTTTCTTTTGTGGGGTGCAAATGTTCCACTATAATCAGCCTGTTCTCATGAACCATACGTCCAAAAAGCTACAAAAAGTTAAGCACTGTAATTCGTATGATTTCCACGTTCCTGTTTTTGCTGTAACAGAATTAAAAGTCAAACTACCGCTGATATGACAGAGCACCATGCGGCGCACCGTAGCCGGTGTCCCAGTGCTCTCTGTTTTGGGTAAACAACTAGCAACTGCCGCTCGGCGTCATGGAGCTCTGTAGCCGAAGTTACGTGACCAGCCGGCTCCTAGTTTTCACATGATATCATATGTTTTAGTGTGCGTAACTGTGCATAGGATATCATACAAACCCGTTCATGAGAATGCGTTGACTAAAACAAGTTCCTTCCTGAGACTATTTTGCCGAGCCACTGTCTTCGCGACCGGAGCTTAGCGCCGCCCGAGACGATGGTGATTGGTTTAAAGAAATGCAAACAACCCAGAGTGTTTTTTCTCCTATCCAGGAATTTGTGTGGAGGGGCCAGACCTTACTCTGCAGCGCTTTGGAGATAGGTCTAGCAATGCGAGACTACCAGACATTAACCAATGATATACAGTGCATGTTTATTTGTAAATTAGCGCATTATGAAATTGCTTCCTTAAGTTAGTAAGTTGTTCGCAAAACCCTGCGGTGGAAGGCATAAAAATCAATGAAACAATTGTATAAAAAGAAAGAAAAAAAGAAAAGGGCTTAAGATGGTCTCCTTAACAAAGCTGAAAAAAAAATAATTCAGCTTTTTTTACTCAACTTCAAGTGTCTTACTGTACCTGTATGCGCATGCCCATGTGTGTGTGTTTGTGTGTTTGCACATATTCATTCAATATTTTTGAACAAATTCCCTCTTTTTTTCCAACAGGAAATCCAGAGCAAATGAGGCAAACTGATGCAACGTTGTACAAGCAAAACCAGAAATGCATCTTGTGCTTAACGAATGTGTTTTTAGTCAGAATTTGATCAAATTAGCTTGCATGCTGTCCTAATGAGAAATGAAATGTCCAATGACATCATCACAAATGTACACTTACACGAATAACTGCTTGTGAGCTTGATTATATACTAATAAATAAACCATGCTTATTCACATCATAACCTCAGCCTGTGTCTGTTTCTTTTATTGTGACCTGAGAAGATAGAAGTGTACCAGCACTCACCAAAACAGCTAACAAGTTTTTTATGTAGAGTTTTTATTTTAGTCTTTTACATTATTCACATATAATACACAAATACACAACAAGAAATTCCAACAAAAAAGTTCAGCTACAGCTTCCACTCAGAGGAAATATATACAGTGTTTGAACCAAAATACAGACAGCTGAGGGTTCACACACTGAAACAAAGTTCTCTCACACTTCTTCACTGCATTCTGCTGCAGACATTTGAACTCACCTTGGATCTTTTTTTGTTGACTTGTGCAGCTGAGGTTTCACTCCAGGTTTTTATACATGTTCAGCTGGGTCACTGAGCCCAAATATGGATTATCTGGGTACTGAGAAAGCTAAAGAATCAGCTAAACTCACAAGCTTATCAGTCACATATGGTTCGGACACATACATTTGAAAGATGTATGTGTTCGGCTGTTGGAATGTATTCCGAAAGTCGAATATAGTTTGAATAGTGAAAAAAAATCAATACTATTTGAATGCTGAAATTACTATTCAAATGTTTATTTCCTACAAATTTTTTGGCTAACGTTAGCGAATCTCGCTCCTCTTAAATTGGCCTACCTAATGCTTTTGTCGTGTTACGTCTGATGAGCAATAAAGTTAGCAGGAGTGAGCAATACAAGGCATTGTGAGATCTAAGGGCACAGAGCTAACGTTACGGTAGAAACCGAGTAATATTAGTAAAGGGGGAATGAGTGACAGGCTCAAGATCAAAATAAACTTTATTGGTCTGCAAGGTGGGAAAATTGTCTTGGGCACTTAACCCTCGCTGTAGCCATAATAATAATAATAATAATAATAATAAAAAAACACAAACATGTACAACATGATAAAATACAATACAACAAACTATAATATGACCTTTATGGTCACGCAGTGCATAGTTAAACATTACTCAAAAAAAAAAAAAAATAAAAACATAAATATCAGTGCAGTGATCACAAGCGCAACAATAAGAGTGCAAAAGCGCAAATCCGCAAATCCCCAAATCCCCAAATCCCCATCATCAACCCGGGCCTGTTCTGGCTTATATCTGCAGCTATTTAGGAGCTTAATAGACACAGGAATAAATGAGTTTTTGAATCGGTTTAGTCTGCAGCAACGAACTCTAAACCTCCTACCTGAGGGCAACAGCTCATATTCTGTGTGCACAACATGAGACGTCACTAACAATGACATTGTCTCGTCTCAAAGATGCCTGTTCATAAATACTCTGCATGGCACCTTTTTGCATCTCATTTGGGAATGCTCTATGGTCAAACCATTTTGGCACAACATACTGGAATTCTTAGGGACATGGGCAGGAGTAGCCATGCCAATATCTCCAAGACTATGCCTTTTGGGAGATGAAACAGAAACGCCAACCCTGATAAAAAGCACATATTCACTCCTGATGGTTGGGATAGCCTCTGCTGCCAGAAGTGTATTGAGACACTGGAAATAACCCATAAACCCAACAATGCAGGAGTGGAAACTGACTAGGCTCTTTAGAGGACTGCTTGATGAAATATCAACATACATTTTTTATCGACACCATGAACTCGCAAACGACGTAAGAAAGGCAACCGTCGTAGTCTGCAACAGAAGGTAAGAACAAACAAAGGGGAAAACACCATAGTATATATAGCCATGAGTAATTGGAACACCATGACATGCCTATGACTATCAGTGACTAATGTCATAATCTCATCTCTACATTCTGTGAATAATTTAAACTAGTTCCTGTGTTGTGTTGAGTTGAATGTTGTTATGTCTTGTTATTATTTTGGTTGTTTTTCTTTCTGTGATGTATTGAATGTTGTTTTGTTTGGTGGTTGTTTTTAAAGTAATTATGCACGCCGATGTATAGCTGCACAAGTCTTGGGTGGACTCCAGGAAGAATAGCTGTGGCTATGGCCCCAACTAATGGAGATCCCAATACATCAAAAACAGAGGCTATCGACATGTGTGCTCCAGGGTACTGACTTGTCATTATAAACACCAATATATTTATATGAGTGGGCATGAGTGATGGTTTGGTTGTAGATGACCACAGGCCTGTGGTTACCGACTCCCTGAGGGTCAAACACCATCTCTTCAGTCTCCGAAACGTTTACGACAAGGTGGTTATCATCGCACCAATTCACAAACTTTTGAATTTCCATAGTAATCAGACGGGTCGCAGTTTTTTTTCAACAGAGATGAAATTGCAGTGTCATCTGAGAATTTAATGACATGATTATTTGGATAAAAACTTCTACACTCATCTGTGTAGAAAGTGAAACAGACAGGTGAACTTACACGGCCCTGGGGGGCTCCTGTACTCAGAGTTTTAGATTCAGATAGAGTCCCATTAAAGGAGAAATCCGGCGCAAAATGAACCTAGGGGTTAATAACACATGTGTACCGAGTCGACCGTTCTCTGGGATTTGTTTTCATGCTAATCGAATGTGACCAGTTTTATTGCAAACCGCTAATTAGCTTATAACGCTATTCGTCGGGGCATGGTAAAGTAAAAAGAAATCGCTATTTTATAACACTAACAAGGCTCAAAATAGCATCACACTTCCACGGTAGCATAATGAGGGTCCCTACATGTAAACCGAAGCATTGAGAACTTTGTAAGTGTTTAGACAGTTTATTAAAAAGATAGTTTAGAAAGACTGTACCGGCGCCATCTTAGTGGAGTAGAAGTATAATGTTCCAAAAATGAAAATAAGTAAGTACAAATCCCTTAAAATTGTACTTAAGCACAGTACTCAAGTAAATGTAATGTTGTCATTAAGGTAGTCTCAGACAATGTTTGTCTTTTTTTAATTTAGGCTTCATTTCAAATAGTCATTGTTCCTGTTTTTTGCAAGACTGTGTGTAAAGCACACATATTGCAACTGTGCCCACAATTTGAAGAAGTCATATGAACACAAAAAGGCTTTCACAACTCTGCACCTCTGATTTTAACCACACAGATGGGTTGTGTAAAGATCAGTTAGAGGCCTTAGCCTCCTGGCAACCCAAAAGTAGATTTCCTCAATAACCTATAACTGATCCCTACAGTATCAGTAATTTCTAACCATGAATAAAAGATTTCCTTATGCTGTAATTACACGTCTCTGAAGATTCGTGAAAATGTCTCAGCACACATTTTACTTTTACTTACTTACATGTAGTTGGCAGTTGAAATGTATCTCATGTAATGTATCTTACACAAGACACAAAACAGACATGCGCAGGGTCAGCCATGGTACGGTGGCATGCACGGCATGCTCAAAGGAACCTCAGCAGTGCCCAGGAGGTAAACTGGCACCTCTCCAGACACTGCCAGTCAACAACCCATACTTGGTCCATACAGGGACTCGAACCACAACCCTCCGTTTCCCAAGCCAAGTCCGAAGAGACTGAGCTTCTCTCAGCGAACCCTAATGTTAGCTTTGCTGAGGTACAATAATGCTAACCATAACCGACACACAGATATACCATTCTCTGAGACCTGATGACCCTGAAAGCCTAGCTGCTGTTCATCATGCGTGGTCCTTCAAATAAAGATCTGACCTGGTTCATCTTTAACATTGATAAATAACATATGATTAATGGTGGCATAAGCAGCAATCATCTTTGTGACCTCTCAAATGAAAAACAAATTGTGACGAAATTTTCAGGTAGTCAGACAAAAGGTTAGCAAAAAGTAAAATTCATAAATATCTTACTTGGGTGAGCATTGTTCTCAGGCATTACTGTTTAAGTGCCTTATATTGTTGTGAATAAAGTAACTACAAAAATGCATCTGCAGTAAATTGTATTTTGTGTAAATGTAGTGACCTTAGTATCATTTTGCCAATCCACTACTTTAATTCTTAACAATGACAATAACAATGAAAAAGACATGAACATCATCAATAATCACATTCCAGCCAATCACCGACAGGATGGTTGGGGGAGGGGGTGGGCGTTAGTGTTCATGCCCCCCCCCATTATACACACTAACCCCCACCCCCTCCCCCAACCATCTTGTCGGTGATTGGCTGGAACGTGGTTTGTTGTGTTTTGGTGCACAGCCTGTGCCCCCAGTGTTTGTTTGACGTTTACGACAGCTGTGTTGTCTCCCGAGATCGGACTTTTTCACAGTGTATTCAGGGGCAGGCAGCTAGCGGATCAAGGAGAGATGCCTACGATGTGAGACAAAAATGAAATCGCGCTGAAACCATGCAGGAACTCATAGTGCACCTTTAATTAATGTATTGGTCCTGCATTAAGTCACGCAGAAGATACTATTAATCCTTGTACACTAATGATAGTTCATGAAGTACTACATGAATGAATTCATGTTTTTTCATGCATTAAGTCATGCGTGAGTTCATGTATCATTATAAAGTGTTACCAGTTTAGCTGACAAAAGGTGACCGTCATGCGGCAACATTATGCAGTTAAGTTTAGGAACCAAAACGACTAGTAAAGATCAGAAATAAAATTGTAGTTTGGATGAAAACACCAGTCCCCTTAAGCAGGGCTGTAGTGCTTGAGTCTGGACTCGGACCTGAGTCCAGACTGGAGATGCTTTTCTGTTGTCTCAGACTCGTCTTGGACTCGTTGGTATCATACCCATCAAGTATCCCGTTTTGGCCGGTAAAATCCCGTATTTTACTCTTCTTTCCCGCCGTCCTCCCGTATTAGTATTTTCCCGTAAATCTCCCGTATTTTAACCTGCGTTATTAAAAAATAATAATACCCCGGGCCTGGGCGGAGTAAAAAAAAACAAAACATTCCCAATCTGAATCTGTCACTAGCCTCGCGATAACTGCCACCTGCAGTAGCCTACTACAGGTACTGTAGGTGGCAGTTGTCGCGAGGTTAGTGTGTGAGGTCAGATGATGAGTTCAGAAAGGGTGTTTAACATGGTACGAAAGATTGTTACAGAGAATAGGATGACGTTAGACAACAGAACTGTTTGCGCTCTACTCTCATGTAAAATTAACCACTCTGTCCCAGCCCACAAATACACTCCTTCCAAAACAGTCTTAAAGAATGCAAAGTCTGCAACAAATTTGTACAATAACTCACTAAAAGAGTAAAGAAAAGTTATGTGAAATGAAAAGAAAAACTGTAAAAGAAAAGCAATATGAAATGAAAAGAAAAACTGTAAAAGAAAAGCAATATGAAAACTGTAAAAGAAAAACAATATGAAATGAAAAGAATGTGTGGAATGAAAATAAAATGTAAATGTAAAGACAAGCAATGTTATAAATTGTAAATGTTTTCAGCATTCTGCATCAAGTGGTGATTTTAGCTTTCTTGTACACCTGTCTTAAAATGTAAAGGATACTGGAGCTTGGTTGGGGTGGTGGGCCTGCTCGGGGTGGGTGCCGGAAAATTTCCCTTATTTTCAAATCCAAAACTTGAGGTATGGTTGGTATTTGGACTCGGACTTGTCTCGGACTTGGCCATTGGACTCGCCAAATATTCTAGTTGGTCTCGACTGAGTCCAGCACTATATGCTTTAATTGTAAAGTAACTTCACAAAACAGGTATTAGTTTAATTAAAAATCCATCTAGAACAGACATTGAGATTGGTCTCATGGTTTACGCCTGGCTGCATCATATGCCTCAGGTATCAGTCATCTTCATATTGGCCACAGACACAATGTCAGCGAGCTCTTTGTACTATGGATTCTTCAGGACAAGTAATAAGGGGAACATTTCCATTTTATATTTTAAGTAAATAATATGGCCTAATTTGACCCTTTCTTTCTACGATCCTGACTGTCTCATTCGGTCTTAGCCTTGACTTGGACTTTTTTGGACTCAGTCTTGACTTGGACTTGAACCTCTTTGGACTTGGTCTTGACTCTGTCTCGACTAGTCCTGGTCTTGGATTTGTCTTGGACTCGACAAAGGCGGACTTGGCTACAGCCCTGCCCTTAAGTAGTGAAAGTTTAGTGTTCTCCCCAGGACATGAACTCTGTTCCCCTGCTTGGAAGCCCTGTGTTTTACAAGTCAACCAGAGTGGCTGTATAAGACAGCATCTGTTACTGTGGTTCATACAGCAATAAATACAAGGAATACATACAAATTGCAATACTTTAGTTTTCGAAGATATATGTACAAATGGTTCATGAGAAGATCCCGAAAATATACAGTATATGTCTGGCGAAATTTTTGAGAAACTGTGAACGGGTTTTAGTTTTTCAGCTTTAGGTCTGGGATTTAAAACCTTTACTAAAAAATAAATAAAACATGCCTTTCTGCCGTTTATACCTTGGGACTAATGATTTAGGATTTGTTTTTCATGTTGGAGTCTAAAAAGAGATACACGTTTTTGTCAGTAAACTGATCAATTTGACCTTTTTTTATATCATTGACTGCTAAATGTGTTCCTGTCTGGGGACAGAGAGCTGGAAACAAAGCCCACATCTTACACAAACTACTGTCCCTTTTAGCAATAACTGCCACTTTCAGTTGATCAGAATTTGTCAACATGTCTTTGGTGAGCAGTATGCCATATTAGGATGAAAGTTAGTTGGCTTTCACACCCATATAAGTGGGAACACTTCTGTTTTCCCGGGTTCTTTCTGAGTCTGCTGCTGCTGTCCTATAACCATGATGCTCCAGGCAGCTGTGCTCAGTGTCCTCGTCTTCTCTGTCCACAGTTTTACTATACAGGTAAACCTCATCAGACACTTTGCATGCATATGGACAGACAAACACTTAGTTTCTCAATAATGAGATGAATACAACAATTTTTTGACACAATTTGAAATGAAATGTAATACATTCTGAAATTTTACATTGCATAATAAAATTTTTCTTCAATAATATACAAGGATCTGCAGTATAGTCTGACTGCTCAATGTACAGTATCAGGGAACTTTTTGTATTTAATTGTATGGTCATTTATATGGAAACTGTTTGTAAACAAAGATAATTTGGTAAATTGTGTGGAAGCCCTTTAAGGCAAAGATCAACTTTAAGATTATCTCTCGTAAATAAGAGATACGGAAGAAGATTAGGGCCTCATGGAAAAAAATTATTCGAGTTCTGAGTTTAATCTCATAATTCTGAGTGATAGTCAGAATTCTATTCTGACTTAAAACTCAGAATTATGACTTTAAACTCAGAACTCTTCCGTAGTGATAACATCTTCTACATAGGAGATAAGCCTTTCAGGGCTTCCGTAAAATTGCGAAAGTTAAAATGAGATTCTGTCTTTCTTTTTATACTTTGTAGTTTGAGGATTGCATTGCATTCTAATACAGTGCGTGATTGCAAGAAATTAGCTTTCTCTGCCTCGAAAGATGTACATTGCAATTTTGAAGAAAAAAATGCTAGTTTTCAAAGTGCAAGTCAAGTCAACTTTATTGTCAATTCTGCAATATGTGCCAGACATACAGAGCAATTGAAAATACGTTTCTCTCTGACCCACGGGGCAATAAGGACACGTACGACAAGTATAATATAAAAAAAGATAAGAAATATATACAAATAAGATAAAGAAAGATAAGTTTTATATACAATTAAAAAGATAATATGTACAATTCAGTAATACATTCTGAATAGTGCAAATGTAAGACAAAATCAAATAGTACAAAAACACTTAAGATAAAGATTGTGAAATGTGCAATATAAAAGGAAGAGTTCCTTAATGTCTTTACTATAAAGTGGCTGGTGCTGATCCTGATGGGGTGGGATGGGGGAGGGTTCAGAGTCCAGAGTTCTTGGGGGCAAAGGGGAGGGGGAGGGAGAGAGGGGAGGGTGTTGAGCTTCCTGACTGTCTGGGGAATGAAGCTGTTTGCCAGTCTGGTGGAACAGGCTCGGATGCTCCGGTACCTTCTCCCAGATGGCAGGAGGCTGAAGAGGCTGTTTGGGGGGTGGCTGAGGTCACCCACAATGCTGGTTGCTTTGCGGGTGAGGCGGGTTTGGTAAATGCCCAGGAGTGAGGGGAGTGTGACACCAATGACCCGCCCAGCAGCCTTCACTATGCGTTGCAGGGTCTTACGATTGGAGGCAGCGTAGGATGCTGGACAGGATGCTCTCAATGGTGCCCCTGTAGAAGGAACACATGATGGGTGGGGGGCTCTCACTCTGTTCAGTTTGCGGAGGAAGTAGAGGCGCCGCTGATGATTTTTATTTCTGCCTACATGCTATTGTTATAAGACCAACTACAGTAGTCTTGAATTAAAAGTCAAATCACTGACTGAACTAAACTCTTTCTGAACTTAGAAGCCAATTTTCACATCTTACATTCAGTGGCTCTGTATCGATTCAACTGTATTTAACCAACGATTACTTTGTGTCTTATTACAGGCTTCCTTTGAAAAGCGTGAGGAGAACTCCAGTAAGACATGGTTACTTTTCAGACAGTAAAATTCTGTAAAAATATAAATTTGTAAAAAAAAATTAAATTGTGTAACTGATACACTGATGAACAGATTTCTACTCCACAGACAACACCATTGAAGATGACAATTTCAGTGTGTCCACGCTCTTGGAGAAGGCCAATGTTAATCTTGGTACGTTCGTCTCCACTGCAACTGCTTTATTCATTCCCTTTGGTAACATTATCACTCAAGCAGCATATGTACAGTAATATTTATCTAACCTTACTTATAGAAATAATAAATAATGCTGGTGTTACAGTACATACCTGAAAGTATACAGCAGAGATACTGCATTGTGGAAGAAGAGCTTATATCAGACCCAGATTTGACGGGCTTTTAACACAGCAGTTAAATAAAAAAAATTTGAAATGCAGTTCAATAAGAATAGATGAAAACATTTACTCAATCTTGTCATGTGATTTTGCAGGAAAGAACCTTGATGACCCTCTGGTGTTATTTGGAGACATAGCAGTGCCAACAGATCTACAGAACGCTGATCCCTGCACAGCACGAGGCTGCCTGTGGCCTAAAGCCACCGACGGCAACGTCTACGTACCCTACCGCATCTCCAACCAGTACTGTGAGTACTGAAGGCTTGGCTTTTACTTTGCTTCTGTATTCAGCAGTAAATAATAGCCTAGTAGAAGCAGAATAGTAGAAGTAGCAGCAGTTAAGGTAATAGTAGTAGCAACAGCAGTTTTAAATCTAATGATAGTAGTAGTAGCAGCAGTGTAGTAGTAGATTAAAAAAGTAAAAATTCTCTGATTTCAGCTTGTTAACTGTGAATATTTTCTAGTTTTTTCTGTCCTAAACTAGTAAACTAAATATATTTGAAATATGCACAAAACAAGACATTTGAGGACATCATCTTGGGCTTTGGGAAACACTGATCCACATTTTTCACCATTTTCTGAGATTTTATAGACCAATCTATTAATTGAGAAAATAATCAACAGATTAATCAACAATGAAAATAATTGTAAGTTGCAGGCCTAAGTAGTAGATTTGTACAGTAGTAGTAAGAGCAACAGCACTAGTATTGCAATAGTAGCAGCAGTAGTAGTTGTAGTGGTAGTTATGGTACCAGAATAGTAGTAGGGGTAGTAGTAAAAGTAGTAGTATAGTAGTCTACTTGTATAGTAAAAGTGCTAAACGTCCCCTTTTAATATGAAGGCAGAGTGAATTAGAAGATGACAGCAATAAAACCCATTAAACTGATAATGTTGTTCTTTTAATGTCAAGCCACAAGAGAGAGAGAAACCATCGTCCAAAGCCTGCGTTCATTTGCTCAGTCCACTTGCATCCGCTTCACCCCCCTGGCTAATGGACAGAGGGACTTTGTGGACATCCAGTCACGCGAAGGGTATGGCCCACACAATGTACATATCACATATGCCTGCACAAATACACTCTTAGCCAGTCAAAGGTTTGGTTTACTTCTATCTTTCAGGTGTTTCTCATATATTGGGCGTCGTGGTAGAGGCCAGGTATTGTCTTTGATGCGCCGGGGCTGTGTTTTCCTGGAGGTCATCCAACATGAGCTGCTCCACGCCCTGGGCTTCCACCATGAACAGAACCGGTCTGACAGGGACCAGCATGTTCGCATTCTGTTGCAGAACGTCAAGCGTGGTGGGTCGAGTTACAGACTTTTATGTCAAATATAAATTTAGATGAAGCTTTAGAAATGCTTTGAGGAAAAGATACAACAACCAACTATGGTCTTACAATTAATACAACTGGCCTTTATTACTCTAAACTTTTAAGTGAAAAATCCATCTATCCATCGTCATCCGCTTATCCAGAATCGGGTCGCGGGGACGGCAGCTAGTCCTGGGTCTTCCCCGATGACTTCTCCCAGCTGGACATGCCAGGGGGCATCCTTACCAGATTGATTACCTGATTACCTTACCAAAACCAACTTAACTGGCTCCATTCCACGCAAAGGAGCAGCGGCTCTACTCCAAGTTCCTAACAGATGAGCTTCTCATCCTATCTCTAAGGGAGACGCCAGCCACCTTCTGGAAAACCCCCATTTCTGCTGCTTGTACCTGAGATCTGGTTCTTTTGGTCATGACCAAGCCTTCATGACCATAGTCCCACAGGTTGAGAGTTTACTTGTGGTGGTAGGTGCCGTAGGATGTGACAGTGCGTGATGGCTGGGTTCAGAAATAAGCTAGTCAAACGAAGGTTTATGAACTATTTGTTGAAAAAAAAAAATACTGAATAACATTAACAGATAATTTTAACAATTTACATATTAAACAAACTAGAAGACTAGAAGATGATACAGATCGATTCAGATCAAGTGCAGCCTTTGCTGTGCTTTGTCAATCAAATCTGGTTTGTTTGTTAAATAAATGTTATGGTCCGGCAGATAAAATACCTGATTATGTGGTGTTTAAATGTTATATAGGCCTATATTAACAACTTTATGAGGGGGAGGGGCTGGATGCCGCTGATCTGGGTGCGCTGTAAAAAATACATTGATTGTGGAAAAGATTTAATTCGGATTAATCTACCTGGGCGGGGCACCCAAGTAGTACATATATATAGGGAACACTGCCATAGGTGAGGGTAGGAACGAAAATTGACCAGTAGATTGAAAACTTTGCCTTCTGGCTCAGCTCTCTTCTCATCGCAACTGTGCGATAAAGCAAATGCAATGCTGACTCTGCTGCTCCGATTCTCCAGCTAATCCCCCACTCCATTGTCCCCTCACAAGCGAATAAGACCCAGAGGTACTTGAACTTCTTCACTTGGGGTAAAGACTCATTTCCTACCCGGAGTAGGCACTCCATCGGTTTCCTGCTGAGAACCATGGCCTCAGATGTAGAGGTGCCAATCCTCATCCCAGCTGCTTCAGATCCAGTGAGTGCTGAAGGTCCCAGACCGATGATGCCATCAGGACCACATAATCTGCAAAAAACAGCGATGAGATCCCCAGCTTATCGAACCGGAACCCCTCCCCACCACAACTATGCCTCAATATCCTGTCCATGAATATCACAAACAGGATTGGTGTCAAAGCGCAGCCCTGGCGGAGGCCAACACAGTTATCGCTTTGGACGTGCAGGGATTGGATAGCCCTAAGAAGGTGCTTATCCCCATACTCCTGCAGCACCTTCCCGCAGTATCTCCTGGAGGATCCGGTCATATGCCTTCTCCAGATCCACAAAACACATGTAAACCTAATGGGAATACTCTCCAGGATCCTTGTGAGAGTGAAAAGCTGGTCCGTTGATCCACGACCAGGACGAAATCTGCATTGTTTCTCTTTAATCTGAGGTTTGACTCTCGGCCAAACCCTCCTTTCTAGCACTTTGGATTAGCCTTTACCAGGGAGGCTGAGAAGTGTCATACCCCTGAAATTGGCACACACTCTGATCTCCCTTTTTGACCAGGGGAACCACCACCTTGATCTGCCACTCCTTAGACTTCCACACAATGTTAAAAAGGAGTGCCTAAGTGAAAAATGTTAAGTGTCATATCATTGTTGCAGCTATTCAGTAGCAAGGGATGTCAATAATGTAGTTATCAAGACCTCTAGAATGAGCAGCCATGTGTACAGAAAACGTGACATGTAGTTTACTGCAGATATAACTGTTAAGTTAACCCCTTTACTTATTGCACTTTTCAGCCATTTTGATTGACAAGCTGTTACAAAACATTTGATTAAGCTGTGTGATCGCCTGCAGGATTGGAGTCCCAATTCACCAAGGTCCAAACAAGGAACCTTGGCACTCCCTATGACTACGGCTCTGTCATGCAATATGACAGGTAAAATTCACTCACTGAACTTAATTAAAACATATAACATAACTATTCATTTTTAATGGAGGATTTCCCATTTTCAAGTATTTCTTGAAACAATACTCACATGCCCATATGTACGTTGAACAAGTTACTGGACACTTTAGACACTCTTCATACTGGCCGTGAAGAGATTGTCTCCTAATGGACATGGACCCCAGTCTCCTGGGTGAAAGTACTGTGTTTGTTTGACCCACGACCCCGATTTACGCTCTTACATGGAAGTGTGGCACTTATACTTTGTCACCTCACTTCCTGCTTTGCTGTCGTTATAACTACTACAGCCACTGGAGGTCGATAACACTATAAATGTAAATATGGGTCGTAATTGCTTCTTGAACATTTTTCTGGGGGAAGTCAGTCTCAAAGAAACACTGTCTATGAAAACATAAAGGGGGAATTTTCTACTAAAAGGACTATAACTTTGGAATATACTCCATTGATTTGTCTATAACTCAGACTGTTGAAGAATGCATTTTTACAAAGAACAAGCACTGTGGATTTTGTCCCTAAATCACTTACAATCTCTTCATGCCCAGTATGGATCCATACATCAGCTTTCCGTTGTCATTCAACAATATAGTTTAAACCTCTCATCACTACTGTGTATTTGCACCACAGGTTTGCCTTCTCTAGAAACAGGCAGCCAACCATCGTTCCTATCCCGGACAACAATGTAGACATTGGCAGAGCCACCCGGATGAGTCCTACTGACATCCTTCGTGTGAACCGCCTGTATGAATGCAGTACGTACCTTTTTACCCATGTAGCCTACCATCTTCCTAACTAAATAACTTCCTACTTGTTTCTGAATCCTTGTTTCTACCTGGCTACCCCCTACCAACAGTACTCTCTCATGCAGTCTTTCTACTGTTAAAATTCATGTGCATTGTAGCAGTACCATGAAGAAATCAAGCAGGTTTTACAGATTTAGCTTTCTTTCTGAATTCATGCCAGATTCGATTGCTTCCAGACGTCACCTGAAACCTGGGCAAAGAAAGCATTTCCTCTAGAAATGAAAGTAAGTTGTGTGTTTCGATATTTTTTTCGAACTTGCTATTGTGTCAATGTGATCTAACTTAAGTATAATAATAATAATAATAATAATAATAATAATAATAATAATAATAATAATAATACTATTTAGTTAACCTAGCTGTGAATTCTGTCTTCAGATGGAAGTTTTCCTCTCTTTTCGTGTTTCGTAGCTTTTCTTTATGATTCATTCCATTTATAATGCATTTTGTTGTTTCTCTGGCATTTTGCCCTTATAGGACAGATACAGACAGGAAACATGCATGCACCTTTATGTGCATGCATGTTTCCTGTTATTCAGACATTAACCTATGATATACAGTGTATTTTTATTATATATCTTGGAAAACAGTTATGACCAGTCGAATCACGAACGCAGTGTTTGAGCTATGTTACTGGTTACTGGTTGCACAGTGTTCGTCGTTCGACTGCTCATAACTGATTTCCAAGATGGCGCCCGCATGTAAACATGAACGCCACTGTCTTTATAATCTTTTTAATAACCTGTTTGTACACTTACAAAGTTCTCAATGCTTCGGTTTACATGTAGGGACCCTCATTATGCTACCGTTAAAATGTGGTGCTATTTTGAGCCTTGTTAGTGGTATAGAAATGGTGATTTACCCTGTGCCCCGAAAGCTAGCGTTAGCAGCTAATCACCAACAATTTGCGGTAGCTTGTTTCAAGTGAGAGACACATTCGATTAGCATGAAAACATATCCCAGAGAACGGTCGACTCGCTTAACATATGTTATTAACCCCTAGGTTAATTTTGCGCCGGAGGTTTTTTCACACACGCGTGTGACGTTATTCTCGCGATAGCACGGCACGTTCTCGCGAGGACACGTGGTGACGCGACGTGGTATGTATGTTTACATTCGCTGTATACAGCGTAGACATACACGCGGATAGCTCAAAATGCGTACAGATAACACGCCATTTGGCTTCAGGAAAGTGGCGTGTATGTTTATGCAAAGTCATGATGCCATGTTGATTTTTGAACAAATTCCCTCTTTTTTTCCAACAGGAAATCCAGAGCAAATGAGGCAAACTGATTTTACAAGCAAAACCAGAAATGCATCTTCTGCTTAACAAATGTGCTTTTATTCAGAATTTGATCAAATTAGCTTGCATGCTGTCCTAATGAGAAATGAAGTGTCCAATGACATCATCACAAATAACGCAAATATCCGCTTTGAGCTTGATTACTACTAATAAATAAAACATGCTTATTCGCATCATAACCTCAGCCTGTGTCTGTTTGTTTTATTGTGACCTGAGAAGATAGAAGTGTTGTACCAGCACTCACCATAAGAAAAGATTTAAGCCAGAAACAAGGTCAACATTCATCTAGAAGCAGAACTCAGTGAAAAGCCACGCAGGTTATCAGCAATATTCATATTTTCTGTCATTCTCACATTGATGGCCTTCATGAACAGAGCCCATGACGCTGCTAGACAAACACACAGGTGATCAAACGTAGCACATACTGTACTGTAGTTAAGGCTTTTTTCTTTACTCGGAACACCAGACGTACAGTCTCACACACACCTGTGTGCCAATAAGTCACTTTTTAATTCTGAAAAGATAACATACAACTCTGTAAAATATTGTACCATCCCATACAATACCTTTATAAAATATTGGATTTGTGAAAAAAGGACTTCATTCCACATTATGGCTATTTGTAATCATTTAGTAACAGACTTTCTTAGATTGTAAAGTGTTCCTTTAATTTTGTCCATGTCTTTTTTGATAAAATCTCAGAGCGTGCATTTCATTTGATTACACTGCATGGGTGTTCCTTTTATTTTGTCCACGTCTTTTTGGACAAAACGTCAGAGGCTGCATTTCAGTACACTGCACAGGTTTTATTTTTTTTATTTTTTTGTCCATGTCTTTTTGGAGAAAAACTGGTGTTCCTTTTATTTTGTCCTGTGTGATATTGTCTTATCGGACAAATTTTATTACACTGCACAGGTGTTGCTCTTATTTTGTCCATGTGTTTTTGGATAAAATTACAAAGGGTGCATTTCATTACACTGTATATGTGTTCCTTTTATTTTGTCCACCTCTGCATGTGTAAGGTGTCATGCTCCAGCTTCACCTTTGTAATCACAGCACATAAATATGGTTCCATTTATAAATTACAAAAACAGCTGAGGTCAACGAAACATTTCATGTGCTGTACCTAAACACTCATCACACTTTTTAGCAAAGCTGTGATAAATGAATACAGTCCACAGAAAATGAGCAAATAATAAGAACAAAACAAAAACAACAGTGACTTTTGTTTCTTCCTTATTTCCATGTGTTCGTACACAATGGTGATTGGTTTAAAGGAATGCAAACAACCCAGAGTGTTTTTTCTCCTATCCAGGAATTCATGTGTGGAGGGGCCAGACCTTACTCCGCAGCGCTTTGGAGATAGGTCTAGCCATGAGAGACTACCAGACATTAACCAATGATATGCATGTTTATTTCTAAATTAGCGCATTATGAAATTGCTTCCTTAAGTTAGCAAGAGTTTGTTCGTTCCTTGTGTGTCTTACGCAGTGGTGGCTTGTCAATAGAGGGCGGTGCCTCTCATCAAAATTCCAGAAATATAAATGTATACAAAAATGAAATAAAAATAAAAAATAAAACAAAATAGTTTACTCATACGATGTGCTGGCTGGTAGTAAGAGCTTCAGCATTTAATAAAAACTTTAATCGGTTAACTATGTTCTATGTTTCAATATGTTTCCTGCGGTTTCATGGGCAGGGACGCCGGACAAATGGGTGTCTATTAAGGGCCTTTTTTCAGTAGCCTCAGCCGAGCTTGCGCACGCAAATGTGACGTTATGAGAGCACCGTAACTGTTTATACTCGTGCATGGTGGTCGCGACACTAGTTGCAGTCTTCTCCTGAACAGACGTGGCGCTAATGAGGAAAGGCTACCGACTTTGCTATTTCTACGGACTAGAAGAAGAAGAAAAAGGTAAACAACGGTAGAACTGGTCAACGCTTTGATTTGATTCGATGACCTCCTTCGTCGGATCAAGCCTTTCATTCACCATAAAAGAACTCATCTTAACCCAGTAAGTTTACAAGAGAGACCTGCAGTCGCTCTGAGAGTCCTGGCATTCGGTTACCCTCGAGCTCATTCAGGCTTCCTGTTTCCGCTTTATCGTGCGTCGCTGAAAAAAAGTGGTGTGCGACCTCTGGCTATTAGATTTATTTATTTGGGTACCTAGTGATTCATTTTTTTGGGTAACACATTATCTTTACAAAAGTTAATGTAATCAGTGATAGTATTTGTGGCCTCTTCTAACTCCCAGCTATGAAAGAGTTCCCAGTTGGTAAAAGAGAAGCAGCCTTTTAAAGTTTCAATACCATCATTATCCCTATATATATATATTAGGGCTGTCAATTGATTAAAAAATGTAATCTAATTAATTACATACTCTGTGATTAATTAATCGAAATTAATCGCATACATAATTAACGGTGCCGGAACCGATACTTTTTAAGAAAGTAAAAAAAGAAAAGAAAAAAAAAAGGGTACTAAACAACAGTCGGTGACATTAAAGAACGGCTTGTTTATTGCTAAGGCCATATGGTCAAAATTAAATGATTTAATAATAATGTATAACAATAACAATAACTTATTTCACTAGTAAATTGCTGTTGAACGACAAAAACAACCACCAGATGGGAAATGGACATTTACAATAACTTCAAATGCACCACGACGCTGTAGTTTACCAGTTTCATTGAACGCACCGTCTGTGTTGACGGCAGCTGCAGATTGTTACATACCGGTGTTGAATCCTCTACAGTAAAACACAGTCAAACTTTACACCATTTAGCGTTAGCTGTCAGCATTTTAACTGTGTTTAATCCAGCTACTAGCTAGCGGTAGGCTAATGTTAGCTGCTGTCGAGTATAGTGTTAACTAGCGTCCCATGCAGCGGTGTTTGTGTTGCCTGTATCGTCTGTTTCAGAGCATCAGAGAGAAGCGCAGACATATCAGTGGCACCAGATTTCGGTAGCCAGGTTTTGGCAGGAAGAAGATTTTTACAAGTAAATGTTCCAATTAATGATCCAGGCAGCACATTCTCGTCTCCCTCCTTCATTTTACAGTCCAATGGTGGCTAGAACGGCTCCGGGTCAAACGTCAATATGGAATAGATTAATCTGCGTTATTTTTTTTAACGCGTTTTTTCTCAGATTAATTAATTTTGACAGCCCTAATATATATATATATATATATATATATGTAGTTTGCTGCTTTTAAGCAGGGACTTATACATGGGAATTAAGTGGACAGCATTGTGATCAGAAGACCCTAAAGGCGGTTTAACCTTGGCTGTGTACACATTCTTATTATTCCCATAACATTTGTCCAGAATATTTTTATCTCTTAAACTCTTGCTAGCTGCCCTGAACAGTTCGGTCAGGCACTGAGCTGTCATTGTAAAGCAGTCAAAAACTCATTAGCCAATGGGGACGCACCCCTGAAAGTCCTTCCCATGCGCCCAGGTTTGTGTCAGAAATGCAAATGTAACCCTACTTAGCGTGTTTGTGGCTAAGTTTTAGCAGGTAGATCTAAGTGTCTAGGTTCTAAGAGGAGACTGGCATATGTTGAAGCAGTGAAGTACACAATAGAATTTCTTAAACTTTCCCTTAATAACTCACACCAACAACAGAGTAACTTTGCATTTAACAGTAGTGTATTATTGGTTCTTTTTCCTGCCTTTCCTCTCAGAACAATAAGCTTGCATATGCATTTTAATTTACAGCACTGCGCTTTCCATTTTGCTCACAGAAATCATTTATCTCGTACCTTGGGCATGAAAAAAATTGCACCAACAACCAGTAGGCTACTACTTTCAATTTGACATTATGCAAAATAATCTTTTACCAGAAGTCTAGCATGGCTAAACTAAATGATTCAGTATGGTAATCAAATTTAGATAGGCCAATTAAGTTCAAACCCAATGTACTCAAACCACAACTTTAATATCAAAAACCCGACAAAGAAAATAAAAAATATAAAACCAAATTAACCAAAACTGAGATCTCAGAATGAAACAGGTTTTCGTAGAGATAACCTGGGTAATACTAAATCAGTCTTTGTTTGTTCAACCCTGTTTCATTAGTTTGAGTGCACTCAAGTTCCTACCACCACACTTAGCAAGTAAAACTGTCCATCCTGGCTCCTCAGAGAATGGAGTAGATGATGGGAAAATCCTGTGAGTGGAGATGATGATGGCAAAGATCCAGTGAGCGGTAAGAATTTGGTGATGATGAAGATGAAACCCAGGAGGCAGTATGACGACACTGACTTGAGCAGCACAGTTTTGTCTCTAGTAGAGTCTCAACAAAGAAACCAGCCTGAACAAAATGTTCAGAAATTTCACTCAGTATATCCATAGTAACAGTTCACTTGTGTTTCTCCTCGGGATACAAAATACTCTTACATACTACACATTTTAACCACATTTCACTTAACCATGTTAGCTTAAACTCAATCTTATTTGTCCATCTTAATTGACTAGCTTACAGAAAACATAGCAGTCACAACAAAAGGACGGAAAATTACACGTGTCTGTAGCTGAATTAATCAACAGTTAAGTTAACATTTTCCTAAATGTACAATGACAACAATTCCAATATTAACCATACCCTTTGTAGCTTCATCAGGTTAGTAGCTAATTCCAACTGGTTTTAAAACACAAATCAAACAAGAATTCTCAAGGTTAACAACACCGATAGTGCTAATTTGCTGTTAGCTAGCAGCTAAGCTAACTCACCGGAATAGTCAATTCACACTGTTTGGATGGGGTCGGCAGCTCCACAGCGTTGTATAACTTCTCTTTCACACTTTCAAGAATCTCTCCTTGTTTATCGTTGCTAGTTTTCTACTTTAATCAAAGTGGTTAGACCATTTCAACTACACAAGAGCAGTGCTCGAAGTGGGCCGGTACTCACCGGTAAGCAGTAACGGCACTTCTACATTTTACTCTTATGCGTACATGCATTTTTTCTTGTGTACCGCTACTTCTCGCATGTAGCCGATACTCTACCACTGACAGAGAAAGCGTCAGTGTCAGAGAGATTGGCCCTCATTTATGAAACGTGCGTACGACCAAAAACAGGCGTAGGACGGGCATACGCCGATTCCTACGCAAAGCAAGGGATTTATCAATTTGAACGTGAGCATAGGCTGCGCTAAAATCTCACGTCTGGTCTGAACTCGTGTACGCAAGTTTTCGAGTCAGTGTGGACTTGCGGTGCAGCATATAAAACGTTTATCAGGAGAAGGAGAAGTCATCAGTTGATCACTTATCAGCAATGGCAGATCTGGCTCTTTTAAAAGACCTTTATTCGCCGGTACAACAGTGCACACATACGCGCATGGGCCACGGTGGAGCGCCCCATCGGATTGATTAAGGGCAGATGGCTCATGGTCTTGCATCAGCGGGGGGGGGGACCCTACACGGCAGAAAAATTCTGCAACATTGTTTTAGCCTGTGGGGTTCTGGAGCCAGATGACCCAATGCCCAGAGAGCAGTGTCCAGCACAGCCCCAACTGGGGCTATACGAAGGAGACAGGATATTATTGGTGGGGGTCCAGCATGGGGGGCGGAGGACACGCGCTCTCCCTCACAGTTCTGACTCATGAAAAAAACACGAGTAAAATAAAAGACACTGCATAAACTCCGCTACTGTGTGTTTATTTAAATATACGTAAACCATGTAGGCCTAAGAGATTGCAATATAAGCCTGTATATTACTATGGGGACTATAGCATACATATGTCAAGGATGTATAAATTAAATAAACTTCAGCTGGAGTCCGATTTACCACGGCAACACTGTTGACTGCATCAGTGATCTCTTTCCATTCCGCATTCTTTCTACAGCCTTTAATAACAGTTTTCAGGCTGACAAATCTACAAACGTTAGTGCAAATGAAACTGAGATATCAGGGTTTCAATCTCCACCTCTGAAAAGTGCCACTTCTTAGCCGGATTACGTCTCGCCATGTCGTAAATTGTAGGGGCGAGGCCTCAAAACCCAGAATATATAGGGGCGTGATATTTAAATTACGATCGTTTCCAGCTGCTGCATTTATCAATGTACGACCATTCTTACGCTCTGATTGGTGTGACACGAACATTTCATGAATCACACGTGAAGCCTGTCGTAAGAGGATTTCTGCGCTCATATCTGCGCTGGTTTCTACGTTAGGTTGATAAATGAGGGCCACTGACCCTGACTTTACATAAACTACACTACCCAGAGGGCACTATGTGATTTACCTCGGATCTTGACAAATCACGAAAAAGCAAGCAGTCGGCCCACCCTATCAGAAGTTCGCTACGGACACGGCCACGAACGCTAGTTCGGAAAAGCTGTGTGATGCCTGCAGCCTGACCTTAACAGATTTATCACTGCTGGAAACCTAGAAACTAAAAAGAAGTGTGTCGAGTTTGTTTCAGACACCACATTACTACCCTCTCTCAATTCCACACTAGGGGGAGCCAATGGACCACAATAACTGAGGGAGTAATTATTCTAAAACTGTCACAACTGTCTGATGAGATGTGGGTAGTTTAATAATAATACAATTTTAATAAAATAATAAATATCATCACTGTAAGATGACTTTACTCTTAAAATGAATGCTCAGACTACCTGGCTACACAAACAAGAGAGCTGGGAGCGTGGCTGCAAAGCTGACAGAGAGAGCAAAAGTCTTATTAGTGAGAAAGAAGCAGAGCAAAAAGCAAAATAATAGTTTAAGATCACACAAATAATTTGTTTGCACGTTTTTACTTTTGAGATGACACTTTTTTTGCTTCAGATAGTGATTTTTGTTTGAAGTTTTGTGTGAATATTTTGGCACAGATCTAATTTCACAGTTAAAGAGTAAAAGGCCAATAGTTTACGATCACACAAATAATTTGTTTGCAAGTTATGCCGACCTTACATCAAAATCCATTCAAGCAATTCCACTGTCGCAGACTAATTTCCAATATCGGAATGAAATCCTGAGAGTCTTGCTAGAGTCGGGGCGCTCCCATCGTTTCAATCGCTTGGGGTATGGTGGTCATAAAACTCAGTCCGAGTTAGTCTTTTTCCCGTCTTGACATTCCGACAAAATCAAACGTGTTTGATATTATCGTAAGTTTGAACGCTTGGTAGTGAAGTTAAATCATGTGAACATTGTCAACAACCCATGGGTGCGCTCCCTCCAGCACCAAACAGGAAGCAGCAAACGGCTAGAGCCAGTGTTGTTTTTTGTTGCTATGGCACCGCGCTAAGCTAAACGCTAATGAGGCAAAGTTGCAGATTTTCAACCCTTCTGAAGCGCGTCATCCAGCGGGATGAATGCAGACCTCCGGGTACTGCTGCCATTCATCTGCATGTACGACAGAACAGATAATCAGCAAACTTTACCTTAAGTTACCAGCTAACGCTAGCGGTAGCTATCTAGCTTGGTGAATGTTTTCAAAACGAATCTAGTTGTAATCTTGCAATGTGTGACCCTGCAAGATCCCCAGTCTTTACATATTATGACAGTCTTTAAAGTTAGATGTGAGATGATTGTCTTTGGATTTAAAAGATGGTGTCAGACTTTAGTCTCTTCAAAATCTGTTCAAAGTCTTCCAGTAGATGGTAGGCATTGTACGTTTTATTTTTGAGATGACACTTTTTTGCTTCAGTTAGAGAGTTTTGTTTGACGTTTTGTTTGAATTAGGGCTGTCAAACGATATATATTTTTTTAATCACGATTAATCCCTGAAGTTCTATAGTTAATCGCGATTAATCGCATATTTTATCACATGATTAAAATTCTATTATTTTGCATTTCAGAACAGTTTTTAAGTACATATTAACAATCAAAAGCAATTTTTACCAGTGTATCTTGATTGGGAATCAAATGAATGCAAAGAAAGTTACTTTATGAACTTGATTTTAAGATTTGTAATTATTTATTTACTGTAAACAAAAGAAAAATGTGTGAATCTGTCATTATTGCACAATTCCTCCAAGTACCTAACTAAAAAACTAAAAATCCCTATCCTTACTAGAGTCAATATAGTGTTTAGTAACTCATAAATAATGTTGATTACTCACTGACGTTCAGTGATCACTGGTTAATGAGCAGCTCATTTCTGCACAAGTCCGTGTTAACACAGCCCATCTCCACTCTTACCCGGCGACAGAGAAACAGGCTGGATAGTCCGGTACACTGTTGTTTCCACAACAACAAAAACACAGCAGTCTCTGAACTCACGTTGGGAGTTTCGTTGAAGTTGGATATAGTCCAGTTTTTGTCTAATGAGCAGACACTTGCAAGCAGGATTGATGGAACAGGTGGCTGGCTAGCGTTAGCTTTCCACCTAGCTAGGTTATACTCCAGCCCGTGTCAGCGTTCACCGCTGAGGATGTCCCCCCGTGATCGCCCGCTCCGGCCGGGAGCTGCTGCTGCTCGCTCCGGCCACCGCTGCTGCCACCGCTGCTGCCCGCTCCGGCCACCGCTGCTGCTCGCTGGTCAAACTAACCTGTACGGCAGTCCACAGCAACCTCTTATTTCCGAACATTCATCTCTCCCCCGCCCCCCGAGGGCCGGTGGTCTAGCATCACGTTAACTGCACTACTATGCTTAGCTCCGTAGGTGGTAGCTCAAGCTTGACGTGCTTCGGTGATATTTTAATTCGGCTTTACAAAATGTGCATATGGCTTTCGACTTGTCTACGAGCCGTCCCGGAGTTTTGGGTTTTTGAGGACAAAAGGAGAATTTCTGCCCTCTTCCACACTTCTTAAATCCATCAAAAAAAAGAAAAAAAGCGGTGGATGGATAAGAATGGCAAATACACAAGGCTTCTGTCAGCATTAGTGCCATACATTCCCGCTCATCACGTTGATTATGCCCAAGAAACAGGCCTATTGTTTAAGTGAAGGATGGTGAGTGGTGTGTACGGGATTTAAACTCTGAACCTGTTGCGCTGAAAACCAGCATTAGCCTTGTTAAGCTACAGCTTCTCTAAGAAGCCTATGTGTCTCCCATCCCCACAGCATGAAGCCAGAGTACACAATGGCATGTTAACCTAGGACACAAACTATTGAGCTGATCGCACTCACACTACCTATTGAAACTGAAGGAATTATTATTATTCTTTTTCCCGGCAAATGAATTGGCTTTTTGAGGGGCTTAACATATTCACAAACTCACCAAATTTGGCGGTCGCATCAAGTCTGGTGAAAATGTACGTATTTTAAGGGTTTCGGGAATAGGCGCCCAAAAATGGCTCGCTAGCGCCCCCTACAAAGTTAAAAAAATTGAGCCCCTGCAGACTCACGAAATTTGGTCCACATGTGTATCAAGTCAGGACGCACACAAAACGTCATTGGAGCCATATCCTAAACCCAACAGGAAGTCCGCCATTTCGAATTGAAAGTTCGAAATTAGTGCGATTTTGGCCATTTCCACATGTCGTACTTTAACGAACTCCTCCTAGAGATTTCATCCGATCAACTTCAAATTCGGTCTGTGCCATCTTAAGACATTAAAGATGAAAAGTTGTTAAAAGAAAAACTTTTCGTCATAGGGCGTGGCTGTGGCGGGGCGGCCATTTTGTGTGTTTCGCCGCCGAAACAGGAAGTGGGTGTATATAGTGTCCGATTGGCTCGAAACTTTTCAGGATTCATAAGAGTCCAACCCTGAGGATGAATAAAGGCCGATATTTACTTAAAGTCATAGCGCCCCCTAGTGGCAACAGGAAGTAGGCCTTAAAGTCAAGGTGCTATACTTTAACGAACTCCTCCTAGAGATTTCATCCGATGGACTTCAAACTTGGTCTGAATCATCCCAACACCTTAAAGATGAAAGGTTATTAAAAGAAAAACTTTTCGTCAGACGGTGTGGGCGTGGCGTGGTGGCCATTTTGAGTGTTTAGCGATGAACGAAGAAGTTGTTGTAACTTGAGTGTACGTTGTCGTATCTGCCCGAAATTTCTCACGATTGACAAGGGTCCAGGCCTGAGGACACCTACAGGCCATATTTGACTTTTGGTCATAGCGCCCCCCGCTGGCAACAGGAAATGCGCCTTATATGACAAACATCATCTGATTTACATGAAACTTAGAATGTGTGGTCTACATGTGATAATGAGCCGGCCCCTATAATATAACCACACCCACTTACTCAGGCCACGCCCCCTTTCATAACATTTGAACCGTTTAAGGTAGACCCTTGTGTGAGGTGTCATTGAACTCAGCAGAGAGTTGCTTCTTCATTGGTGATGGTTTGGCCCGCCCCCTATGCGTAAGCCACGCCCTCTTTCACAGCTAATGAACTGTATGGCGTAGAGTCTTGTGTGAGGTGTCATTGAACTCAGCAGAGAGTTCGTTCTTCATTGGTGATGGTTTTGCCCGCCCCCTATGTTTAAGCCACGCCCCCTTTCATAAATGCTGACCCATCTAAGGTAGAGTCTTGTGTGAGGTATCATTGAACTCAGCAGGGAGTTCCCTTTTCATTGGTGACGATTTGCGGTGTCTGAGTGCCGCGCAAATGACGGTCGCAAGGAGCGCACAGAGGAGCAAGGGCCCGTCCATCGCTGCTTGCAGCTTTAATTCGATTTGAGTTTATTTTACTACTTTGCAGTTAAATAGAAAAAAAATAGTTTAGATTCTGTAACTGTTTCATGAATTCTCCTTCATATAACGTTATTGTATAATGTTGATGAGCCAAGCAAACCCTTTAGTAATCAAAGCTTTTAGTAAAATTAGGGATGTCCAGATCCGATCACATGATCGGAAATCTGGCCCGATCACGTGGTTTCAGACTCGATCGGAATCGGACGTTACCTCCCGATCATATATATACATATATATCTTCTCATTATTTTTTAACACATCTATAGTTATGCGGTGGCACAGAGTTAGACCCTTTTGACTCCACACAGAAACAGCAACGCGTGCGGCATGACATCACTTTGTTGCAGAGACACTATTGGTTAAATGCCGGCAAAGTAGAACACGGAAGCAGCTTGAAGCGGAAAGCTCAAGTATGTCTGCGGTCTGGAGGTATTATAAAGTTGATGACAACAACATTGCCATAGCAAACTGTGAGATATGTAACAGAAGTGCTCTGTTTTTTAACAGAGTTGTTGAATGTTAAAATAAGGTGAATTAAATAAAAAATAAGGAACATCTTGGATCTGTTTTTTTCGCTCTTCTTTATTCTTTTTTTTATATATTATAGAAGTATCGGATTGGGACTCGGTATCGGTAGATACTCAAAATCAAATGACTCGGACTCAAGGGCAAAAAAACCTGATCGGGACATCCCTAATTAAAATGTTTGTGATATTCTATGTACTCCTGACAGTAGAATAAGCCATTATAAACCTATATAAAGGCCCATTATTGTTATTTATTTAAATTTATTTTAAGAAGTTTGATCACATTATATTTTCGATTTGAATGCACAATTGTTTTTTAAATAACAAATAAATAAGAATTCAATACATTACATCTATGTTATTTTGTCTTAGTTAGGAAAGTAATGTTTAGTTAGGAAAGTCTGGTGCCTTTAGTCTCTTCCACATGGTGGAAGGAAGGTATAAGGTGGAAAAGGTATACAGTTTATTATTAATTCAACAACAGTATCGGATCGGTATCGGATATCGACAGATACACAAAGCCCTGGCATCGGTATCGGTATCGGAACTGAAAAAGTTGGATCGGTGCATCCCTACCTTTAATTCAGTCCCTCCAGAAAAACGCAATTATGCGATCGCATAATTCAATGCATAATCAGCCAAAGTCCGCATATTTATGCGGGGGCCGCATTTCTTCAAATACACCGCACTTTCGCCGCTTAAATTGCCAATTTCTGCGCAAAATATGCGGGGCTTACATGATTTCATAATCCCCTCATTTCTTTTGCAAAAAAGTCACATATACGGTATCTTAGCAGAAATTTGAAAAATGTTGCGTTTACTTCACGCAAGAGCAGCCATTTTCCCCTGTTGCCATGGGAACGTTACGAAGTGCAAGTTCCTGCAATTTTTGCAAGTTCCCGCAATTTCATCGCATAAAATTGCATGAATATCCCGCATATTCCATTGCATTTTTTAAGAAAACGTGCCACATAATCAAGGATTTTTGCCCGCAACAATCACAAAAAAACTCTGCATTTTTCTGGAAGGACTGTTATTTGATAGGACAGCTGAAGACAGGAAAGGTGAGAGAGAGTTGGATGACATACAGCAAAGGGCCGCAGGTCTGAATCAAACCCACCCACTGTGGTTATGACCGAGCCGTAGTACATGGGGTGCACACTCAACAGGTGAGCTACCAGGGTGCCCCAGTACTCAGATCTTTTACTAAAGTAAAAGTAGCAATACAACAGTGTAAAAATATTAGTAAGCGTCCTGTATTGAAATGCTAACTTAAGTAAAAGTACATATGTATTGGCATCAAGTTATACTTAAAGTACCAAAAGTAAAAGTACTCATCTTGCAGAATGGCCCTTCAAATAACATATATTATTGGATTATAATTATTGATGCATTGATATGTAAGCATCATTCATATTATAGCTAGTATATTTGGGGCTAATTTCAGCTTCTTTAGATACGGCTGGGTAGCTTAAACCATAATATCATAATGTATTAGTTTTATTAGTATTTTGTTTTCATCTGAATCTGCAAAATAACTAATAACTAACATGATCAAATAAATGTAGTGGAGCAAAAAGTACAAAATTGGCTTCCAAATTGTAGTGGAGTAGAAGTATAATGTTCCAAAAATGAAAATAAGTAAGTACAAATCCCTTAAAATTGTACTTAAGCACAGTACTCAAGTAAATGTAATGTTGTCATTAAGGTAGTCTCAGACAATGTTTGTCTTTTTTTAATTTAGGCTTCATTTCAAATAGTCATTGTTCCTATTTTTTGCAAGACTGTGTGTAAAGCAAACACATATTGTAACTGTGCCCACAATTTGAAGAAGTCATATGAACACAAAAGGGCTTTCACAACTCTGCACCTCTGATTTTAACCACACAGATGGGTTGTGTAAAGATCAGTTGACCGAAAGTAGACCAAAAGTAAATTTCATCAATGGCCTATAACTGATCCCTACAGTATCAGTAATTTCTAACCATGAATAAAAGATTTCCTTATGTTACACGTCTCTGAAGATTCGTGAAAATGTCTCAGCACACTTTTTACTTTTACTTACTTACATGTAGTTGGCAGTTGAAATGTATCTCATGTAATGTATCTTACACAAGACACAAAACAGACATGCGCAGGGTCAGCCATGGTACGGTGGCATGCACGGCATGCTCAAAGGAACCTCAGCAGTGCCCAGGAGGTAAACTGGCACCTCTCCAGACACTGCCAGTCAACAACCCATACTTGGTCCATACAGGGACTCGAACCACAACCCTCCGTTTCCCAAGCCAAGTCTGAAGAGACTGAGCTTCTCTCAGCGAACCCTAATGTTAGCTTTGCTGAGGTACAATAATGCCAACCATAACCGACACACAGATAGACCTTTCTCTGAGACCTGATGACCCTGAAAGCCTAGCTGCTGTTCATCGTGCGTGGTCCTTCAAATAAAGATCTGACCTGGTTCATCTTTAACATTGATAAATAACATATGATTAATGGTGGCATAAGCAGCAATCATCGTTGTAACCTCTCAAATGAAAAACAAATTGTGAAGAAATTTTCAGGTAGTCAGACAAAAGGTTAGCAAAAAGTAAAATTCATAAATATCTTACTTGGGTGAGCATTGTTCTCAGGCATTACTGTTTAAGTGCCTTATATTGTTGTGAATAAAGTAACTACAAAAATGCATCTGCAGTAAATTGTATTTTGTGTAAATGTAGTGACCTTGGTATCATTTTGCCAATCCACTACTTAATTCTTAATACATTTAATTTTATGCCACCAATTATTAATTTTAAAGATGGACCAGCTCAGCACTTTATTTGAAGGGCCACAAACATGATGAACTAATGAAGAAGTAATGTTTAGTTAATCATGATTATAACACTACAATTCAATATTCTTTAGTCTGTCACTTGAACTACAGACTTACCAATGAAAAAGACATGAACATCATCAATAATCACATTCCAGCCAATCACCGACAGGATGGTTGGGGGAGGGGGTGGGCGTTAGTGTTCATGCCCCCCCCATTATACACACTAACCCCCATCCCCTCCCCCAACCATCTTGTCGGTGATTGGCTGGAACGTGGTTTGTTGTGTTTTGGTGCACAGCCTGTGCCCCCAGTGTTTGTGTGACGTTTATGACCCCTGTGTTGTCTCCCGAGACCGGACTTTTTCACAGTGTATTCAGGGGCAGGCAGCTAGCGGATCAAGGAGAGATGCCTACGATGTGAGACAAAAATGAAATCGCACTGAAACCATGCAGGAACACATAGTGCACCTTTAATTAATGTATTGGTCCTGCATTAAGTCACGCAGAAGATACTATTAATCCTTGTACACTAATGATAGTTCATGATAGTTCATTCACTACATGAATGAATTCATGCTTTTTCATGCATTAAGTCATGCATGAGTTCATGATAAATCATGTACCCTTATTATAAAGTGTTACCAGTTTAGCTGACAAAAAAGGACCATCATGCGGCAGTGGCAACATTAAGTTTAGGAACCAAAACGACTAGTAAAGATCAGAAATAAAATTGTAGTTTGGATGAAAACACTGGTCCCCTTAAGCAGGGCTGTAGTACTTGAGTCTGGACTCGGACTCGAGTCCGGACTGGAAATGCTTTTCTGTTGTCTCGGACTCGTCTTGGACTCGTTGGTATTTGGACTCGTTGGTATTTGGACTCGGACTTGTCTCGGACTCGGCCATTGGACTCGCCAAATATTCTAGTTGGTCTCGACTGAGTCCAGCACTATATGCTTTAATTGTAAAGTAACTTCACAAAACAGGTATTAGTTTAATTAAAAATCCATCTAGAACAGACATTGAGATTGGTCTCATGGTTTACACCTGGCTGCATCATATGCCTCAGGTATCAGTCATCTTCATATTGGCCACAGACACAATGTCAGCGAGCTCTTTGTACTATGGATTCTTCAGGACAAGTAATAAGTTTAAGAATGGGAACATTTCCATTTTATATTTTAAGTAAATAATGTGGCCTAATTTGACCCTTTCTTTCTACGATCCTGACTGTCTCTCATTCGGTCTCAGCCTTGACTTGGACTCAAACTTTTTTGGACTCGGTCTTGACTCTGTCTCGACTAGTCCTGGTCTTGGATTTGTCTTGGACTCGACAAAGGCGGACTTGACTACAGCCCTGCCCTTAAGTAGTGAAAGTTTAGTGTTCTCCCCAGGACATGAACTCTGTTCCCCTGCTTGGAAGCCCTGTGTTTTACAAGTCAACCAGAGTGGCTGTATAAGACAGCATCTGTTACTGTGGTTCATACAGCAATAAATACAAGGAATACATACATACAAATTGCAATGCTTTACTTTTCAAAGCTATATGTACAAGTGGTTCATGAGAAGATCCTAAAAATATACAGTATATGTCTGGCAAAATTTTTGAGAAACTGTGAACGGGTTTTAGTTTTTCAGCTTTAGGTCTGGGATTTAAAACCTTTACTAAAAAGTAAATAAAAACATGCCTTTCTGCCGTTTATACCTTGGGAATACTAATTTTTATACACGTTTTTGTCAGTAAACTAATCAATTTGACCTTTTTTTATATCATTGACTGCTAAATGTGTTATCTGCTCCTGTCTGGGGACAGAGAGCTGGAAACAAAGCCCACATCTTACACAAACTACTGTCCCTTTTAGCAATAACTGCCACTTCCAGTTCATCAGAATTTGTCAACATGTCTTTGGTGAGCAGTATGCCATATTAGGATGAAAGTTAGTTGGCTTTAACACCCATATAAGTGGGAACACTTGTGTTTCCCCGGGTTCTTTCTGAGTCTGCTGCTGCTGTCCTATAACCATGATGCTCCAGGCGGCTGTGCTCAGTGTCCTCTTCTTCTCTGTCTACAGTTTTACTATACAGGTAAACCTCATCAGACACTTTGCATGCATATGGACAGACAGACACTTAGTTTCTCAATAATGAGATGAATACAACAATTTTATGACACAATTTGAAATGAAAAGTAATACATTCGGAAATTTTACAGTGCATAATTACATTTTTCTTCAATAATTTACAAGGATCTGCAGTATAGTCTGACTGCTCAACGTACAGTATCAGGGAACTTTTTGTATTTAATTGTGTGGTAATTTATATGGAAACTGTCTGTAAACAAAGATAATTTGGTAAATTATGTGGAAGCCCTGTAAGGCAAGGTGAAAAAAAATAATAGCAGGCAATGTTGGTCAAACCAAGATCAACTTTAAGATTATCTCTTGTACATAGGAGATATATACGGAAGAGGATTAGGGTCTCATGTGAAAAATGTAGAGTTCTGAGTTTAAACTTGTAATTCTGAGTGATAGTCAGAATTCTAAGTTCTAAGTCAGAATTATGACTTTAAACTCAGAACTCTTCCGTGGCGATAACATCTTCTACATAGGAGATAAGCCTTTCAGGGCTTCCGTAAAAAGTTAAAATGAGATTCTGTCTTTCTTTTTATACTTTGTAGTTTGAGGATTGCATTGCATTCTAATACAGTGCGTGATTGCAAGAAATTAGCTTTCTCTGCCTCGAAAGATGTACATTGCAATTTTGAAGAAAAAAATGCTAGTTTTCAAAGTGCAAGTCAAGTCAACTTAATTGTCAATTCTGCAATATGTGCCAGACATACAGAGCAATTGAAAATACGTTTCTCTCCGACCCACGGGGCAATAAGGACACGTACGACAAGTATAATAAAAAAAAAAGATAAATATATACAAATAAGAAAAAGAAAGATAAGTTATATACAATTAAAAAGATAAGTAATGTGTACAATTCAGTAATACATTCTGAATAGTGCAAATGTAAGACAAAATCAAATAGTACAAAAAACTTAAGATAAAGATTGTGAAATGTGCAATATAAAAGGAAGAGTTCCTGAATGTCTTTACTATAAAGTGGCTGGTGCTGATCCTGATGGGGTGGGATGGGGGAGGGTTGAGAGTCCAGAGTTCTTGGGGGCAAAGGGGAGGGGGAGGGAGAGAGGGGAGGGTGTTGAGCTTCCTGACTGTCTGGGGAATGAAGCTGTTTGCCAGTCTGGTGGAACAGGCTCGGATGCTCCGGTACCTTCTCCCAGATGGCAGGAGGCTGAAGAGGCTGTTTGGGGGGTGGCTGAGGTCACCCACAATGCTGGTTGCTTTGCGGGTGAGGCGGGTTTGGTAAATGCCCAGGAGTGAGGGGAGTGTGACACCAATGACCCGCCCAGCAGCCTTCACTATGCGTTGCAGGGTCTTACGATTGGAGGCAGCGTAGGATGCTGGACAGGATGCTCTCAATGGTGCCCCTGTAGAAGGAACACATGATGGGTGGGGGGCTCTCACTCTGTTCAGTTTGCGGAGGAAGTAGAGGCGCCGCTGATGATTTTTATTTCTGCCTACATGCTATTGTTATAAGACCAACTACAGTAGTCTTGAATTAAAAGTCAAATCACTGACTGAACTAAACTCTTTCTGAACTTAGAAGCCAATTTTCACATCTTACATTCAGTGGCTCTGTATCGATTCAACTGTATTTAACCAACGATTACTTTGTGTCTTATTACAGGCTTCCTTTGAAAAGCGTGAGGAGAACTCCAGTAAGACATGGTTACTTTTCAGACAGTAAAATTCTGTAAAAATATAAATTTGTAAAAAAAAATTAAATTGTGTAACTGATACACTGATGAACAGATTTCTACTCCACAGACAACACCATTGAAGATGACAATTTCAGTGTGTCCACGCTCTTGGAGAAGGCCAATGTTAATCTTGGTACGTTCGTCTCCACTGCAACTGCTTTATTCATTCCCTTTGGTGACATTATCACTCAAGCAGCATATGTACAGTAATATTTATCTAACCTTACTTATAGAAATAATAAATAATGCTGGTGTTACAGTACATACCTGAAAGTATACAGCAGAGATACTGCATTGTGGAAGAAGAGCTTATATCAGACCCAGATTTGATGGGCTTTTAACACAGCAGTTAAATTAAAAAAAATTATGAAATGCAGTTCAATAAGAATAGATGAAAATATTTACTCAATCTTGTCATGTGATTTTGCAGGAAAGAACCTTGATGACCCTCTGGTGTTATTTGGAGACATAGCAGTGCCAACAGATCTACAGAACGCTGATCCCTGCACAGCACGAGGCTGCCTGTGGCCTAAAGCCACCGACGGCAACGTCTACGTACCCTACCGCATCTCCAACCAGTACTGTGAGTACTGAAGGCTTGGCTTTTACTTTGCTTCTGTATTCAGCAGTAAATAATAGCCTAGTAGAAGCAGAATAGTAGAAGTAGCAGCAGTTAAGGTAATAGTAGTAGCAATAGCAGTTTTAAATCTAATGATAGTAGTAGTAGCAGCAGTGTAGTAGTAGATTAAAAAAGTAAACATTCTCTGATTTCAGCTTGTTAACTGTGAATATTTTCTAGTTTTTTCTGTCCTAAACTAGTAAACTAAATATATTTGAAATATGCACAAAACAAGACATTTGAGGACATCATCTTGGGCTTTGGGAAACACTGATCCACATTTTTCACCATTTTCTGAGATTTTATAGACCAATCTATTAATTGAGAAAATAATCAACAGATTAATCAACAATGAAAATAATTGTAAGTTGCAGGCCTAAGTAGTAGATTTGTTCAGTAGTAGTAAGAGCAACAACACTAGTATTGCAACAGTAGCAGCAGTAGTAGTTGTAGTGGTAGTTATGGTACCAGAATAGTAGTAGGGGTAGTAGTAAAAGTAGTAGTATAGTAGTCTACTTGTGTAGTAAAAGTGCTAAACGTCCCCTTTTAATATGAAGGCAGAGTGAATTAGAAGATGACAGACAATAAAACCCATTAAACTGATAATGTTGTTTTTTTAATGTCAAGCCACAAGAGAGAGAGATACCATCATCCAAGGCCTGCGTTCATTTGCTCAGTCCACTTGCATCCGCTTCACCCCCTTGGCTAATGGACAAGAGGACTTTGTGGACATTCAGTCTCTCGGAGGGTATGGACCACTCAATGCACATATCACATATGCCTGCACGAATACACTTTTAGTTAGTCAAAGGTTTGGTTTACTTCTATCATTCAGGTGTTTCTCATATATTGGGCGTCGTGGTAGAGGCCAGGTATTGTCTTTGATGCGCCAGGGCTGTGTTTTCCTGGAGGTCATCCAACATGAGCTGCTCCACGCCCTGGGCTTCCACCATGAACAGAACCGGTCCGACAGGGACCAGCATGTTCGCATTCAGCTGCAGAACGTCATTCCTGGTGGGTCGAGTTACAGACTTTCTTTATGTCAAATATAAATTTAGATGGAGCTTTAGAAATGCTTTTAGCAAAAGAGCCAACAACCAACTATGGTCTTACAATTAATACAACTGGCCTCTATTACTCTAAACCTTTAAAGGGGTGATAGAATGATTATATAGAGTATTTCACGCTGTTCCTTAAGGTCTCCTAATAGGATATGTAACATTGGTTGGGCTGAAAATGGCCCGGGTGCTTTTCTATGCGCCCTAATGCAACCCTGTGAAATTGCCATAGAGTGAAACGACAGGTTTTCTCCCTTATATGGTATGCTCATGAATATTTAGATGATCTAAGCGCTGATTGGTTGGTTTACAAGGAAGCACACACACACACACACACACACACACACACACACACACACACACACACACACACACAGTGGAGACGAGACAGCAGAGGTCTCATATTTCAGACACTGCTGTCAGTTTCAGCAGAGCTCTTTTATCAAACAAACCCACACATTGTCTGCTACATTACACACACACACATACACACACACACACACACACACACACACACACACACACACACACACTGTCTGTTAACGTTATGTTACAGACATGCCCAGCACTGCCGGAGCAGGAATGGCTGGATAGCCGAGAGAAAATATCCCCGGCTGGCTTCAAACTTAATTTCTGCTCAGACACATAAACTCATCATCTAATGTTACTGTACAAAGCACTAGAGACACCGTTTTGTTACAGTTTAGTCATCCTCCAGTTTGTCGCGCACACACACACACACCAATGCAAAGTTTCGACACTTTTATTACAACTAGTGTTGTTTTAACGTTACCCTTGGGACATAAAAAAGCTCCACTTCCAGGCAAGGAATCACAACTCACCCTGTAGCTTCAGTGTCTCAGCACGGGGACATTTAGTGGAGAGTGAAGCTCACAGGCACGTCCTCTGCGCCGCTGCATTAGATCCACAAGTCCCCCTCCATTGTCCGATATCGTTCTGAACACTTTTCTCTGGGCCAGTATTCCGTTGTACAGCCTGGAACACTGCATTTACGACCGTGGTTCATTTTCAATATCCTTGAAAAACTTCCAAACTTTCTTCTTTCTTAAGTACACAGCGCAGCTCGCAGCTAAGCTCATGTGTGAGATCTGCTTGACCTACATTCAAAACACCAGCTGGTCTCAGTGCAGTGGTCTGTATGTAAATTTTGAGAGCCAATTAAGGTACAGCCACCGAGTTGACGTCAACTATTAGCTTCGTTGAGATTTGCCCGTTTTCAGCGGCAGTTTCAAATTGTGAGATTTGCATAGGAAAGGGGTGTCAATGGGACTTTGAGGTTCTATTGTATGCCTATTTTACCCACCGAACTGTTGTTATTCAACTATGTCAAGGTAAACTCGGTTTTGCAATCTATCACCCCTTTAAGTGAAAACCCATCCATCCATCATCATCCGCTTATCTGGAATCGGGTCGCAGGGACAGCAGCTAGTCCTGGGTCTTCCCCGATGCCTTCTCCCAGCTGCACATGCCAGGGGGCTTCCTTACCAGATGCCCAAAACCAACTTAACTGGCTCCATTCCACGCAAAAAACATGGTCATGGCCAAGCCTTCTTGACCATACAGTGTTTCCCACAGGTTGAGAATTTATTTGTGGTTGTAGGTGGCGCAGGATGTTACGATTTAATTCGGATTTTATCTACCTGGGCAGGTCTTAATCTACCTGGGTGGGGCACTCAAGTAGTATCAATGTATGGGAAACACTGCCATAGGTGAGGGTAGGAATGAAAATTACTGGTAGATCGAGAACTTTGCCTTCTGGCTCAGCTCTCTATTCATCGCAACTGTGCGGTAAAGCAAATGCAATGCTGACCCTGCTGCTCCGATTCTCCCTGCCGGTTAACCCTTTACTGCACTTTTCAGCATTTTTGACTGGCAAGCTGTTATAAAAACATTTGATTAAGTTGTGTGATTGCCTGCAGGAATGGAGTCCCAATTCACCAAGGTCGAAACAAGGAACCTTGGCACTCCCTATGACTACGGCTCTGTCATGCAATATGGAAGGTATAATTCACTCACTGAACTTCATTATAATATACTACAACAATGTATTTATGCTATGCTAACTATGAAATCATGTAAAACATATAACATAACCATGCATTTTTAATGGAGGATTTCCCATTTTTCAAATATTTCTTGAAACAATACTCACATGCCCATATGTACGTTGAACAAGTTACAGGACACTTTGAACATTCTTCATACTGGCCATGAAGAGATTGTCTCCTAATGCAATTCCACTGAAAGAGACAAAATCCACATTCTTCTTACGTGCAAATCTTAATCTCAGTTTTTAAAAAAATTGTGAAACGGTCACAGTTTGGTTAGGATTAGGCACAATAACTACTTGGTTATGTTAGGGCACCAACACTAAGTATTTAAGTTTAGAAAAATATTGTGGTTTGGGTTAAAATCTGGGTTAGGGAGTTAGGATTAGGGGGTTAGTGTGAGCCCTAACCCTTCACTTCCAGTTACACACGTGACACAGAACCTGACAAATCTTTGTCTGTTCAGTAAATTAAAAAAAACAACTCACCATTTACTTTTATTTTCAAATAGAGCATGGACTCCAGTCTCCTGGGTGAAAGTATGTTTGTTTGACCCACCTCCCCAATAAAGCTGCCGAATATCCAGAAGTTAAAGCCTGAGCAAGAACAATCTTCGCTGAGTTTGTTTGGTGGCCATGATGTTGTGGCCCTCCTCCCCACAGGGTTCTAGCCTCGTGAGACCGTCCTGATCTTGCGAGCTCCAGTTTTCCACTCGCAGATCAATCTGGCATCTTGAGACAGAGAAAATTTGGAGCCGTTCGCCAAACGGCCGACCAATCAGCGTTGGTTTTGAGGCGGGTTTAGCTGTGACGCAACGAGAAGCGACTGTTCAATCTAAACAACATGACGGCTTCCACGGATGAGATGAGCGTAGCTATCGCGCAAGTTTTATCCGAATAAGAAAGTATTCCTTCATTGAAAGAAGAGCAAAAAACGGCACTGGAGGCTTTTCTTGGAGGAAAAGATGTTTTTGCTCTTCTCCCGACTGGTTTCGGCAAGAGTTTGATATTACGTTGAGCTGATTGGTTGATTTGGCCTGTCTATCAGCAACAAAGGTGGTGATAGACAGATGGGTTATCCAATCAGCTAACCAGTATTTTTGCCCCTTCCCAAAAGTTCTCCAAAGGAAAGTTCCCAGATGGATATGCCGAGCAAATGCGAAGCAATCCATCTGGCGGAGTCAGGTTAACGGGGTTCGGGAACAGTTTTATTTTCCAGCTCGCTCCGTTTGTGGTGAAGGAGTTGGCTAAGGCTAATGCTAGCAATGCTAAGCTGATAGTTGTTGTTGTATCCCCTCTTGTTAGCCTGGTCCTACCAGAGTGGCTCTGGGCAGATCCAATAGTTTTAAACTTTAACAGAGTACCCGCCTTCAAGGAAGTTAACACTTGTCAATGGAGAGTGGCCAGACTCTCTGTACAAATGAAATGTACTAGAGTCTGGTAGGACTAGGCTACCCCAACTTACCCTCTTACATGGAAATGTGGCACTTATACTTTGTCACCTCACTTCCTGCTTTGCTGTCGTTATAACTACTACAGCCACTGGAGGTCGATAACACTATAAATGTAAATATGGGTCGTAATTGCTGCTTGGGCATTTTTCTGGGGGAGGTCAGTCTCAAGGAAACACTGTCCATGAAAACATAAAGTGGGAATTTTCTACTAAAAGAACTATAAGTTTGGAATATACTCCATTGATTTGTCTATAACTCAGACTGTTGAAGAATGCATTTTTACAAAGAACAAGCACTGTGGATTTTGTCCCTAAATCACTTATAATCTCTTCATGCCCAGTATGGATCCATACATTGGCTTTCCGTTGTCATTCAACAATACAGTTTAAACCTCTTATCACTACTGTGTACCATAGGTTTGCCTTCTCTAGAAACAGGCAGCCAACCATCGTTCCTATCCCGGACAACAATGTAGACATTGGCAGAGCCACCCAGATGAGTCCTAATGACATCCTTCGTGTGAACCGCCTGTATGAATGCAGTATGTACCTTTTTACCCATATAGCCTACCATCTCCCTAACTAACTACTAACTTGTTTCTGTATCCGTGGTGTATTTTCTCTGAGCTGCTTACATGCTCACTTGCCTTTCTACCAGGCTACCCCCTACCAACAGTACTCTCTCATGCTGTCTTTCTACTGTTAAAATTGACAGACTAGGTCAGACTGAACAGGGGTCCGTTTCAGGAAGGAGGTTTAACAAACTCTGAGTCTAACCGTGATCTCTGAGTTGATGTACCCTGAGATGGGAAACTCTGAGTTTTCGGTTCCAGAACAGCTGATTTGAGTTGGTTCAATCAACTCGGAGTAGGATGACTCAGAGCTAAGTGTGCACCACCACAATAAAAAGGCAGTATGAATGGAGCCATGATACTACGATTCACCATGGCAACAACCACAAACAAACGGGTCGGCGGAAATACTCAAGCGCACAAACGCACAAAGCAAATTTATAGGTTTGAATGTATGTATTTAGTTAAAAAAAAAAAAAAAAAAGCAACACAGCAGTTGCTGTAAAATAGCGAGAATTGGTGTGGGAAAAAATTGCTGCTCGAGTCAATGCGTAAGCTATAATATAGTGCATTAATTTCATATTTAATCACAGGTAACCTATAATATTACTGGTGAAAACTGGAGTGGTAGTAGGCTACACCTATAATTTAATTTAGGTGCAATCCGGTGAAATTCGATGTAGTATGCATGCCAGGCGGCTAGGTGGCACTGCCTCACAACACCACCAAGGCCGCGCGCCTACGTAGAACCTTCCTTTTACTACTTCTCTCCTTAGTAGCGCGAAACCAAAACATGTCGAAGCGAACAACAATAGCTTGTCTGTACAGATGAGGAGGTGGAGTTGCACGTTTGTCTGATGATGACCGGCACAGTCGATCGTGATAAGCCACAGCACAGCACCCACGGGAGCACTACCAATATCCTGAGCCTCGCAGCCCTTGAGAGCGAGAGGCAGCGGGCAGAGGAGGCTGAAGCAGACCCTCCTCTCTTTGCTGCCACTCGCTCTCTCTCTTTCTCTTCATCCGCAACGTTGTAGCCTACTCTGGCTCAAATGAATCGCCTACAAATGGTCATCGAACTATAACAACCTTATCCACATTGTTGAAATCATTTAAATATTGAGCCATTACATTTATTAATTTCTGTAGCCTACTCCGTAACAACAGACTACCTGAACGCCTTTTTCTCGTCTCTCTCCACACCGCTGTCTTCAGACTTTTGCGTTTTTACCCTTTAGACGGTAACGCGACGGTGGAGCGTTTTTAAGATTTCCACTCTGGAGGATGGTTTCACTTTTTTGCGTTTTTAAGCCCCAAATACGCCGTCGCCGTATAAACGAAAGGCACATCCGATAAAATATTTTTTCATATGTGAATATGTTTTCACCTGCGAGCGTCATCGTGTAAACAGGGCCTAAACCTGCTTTCTGAAACGGACCCCAGATACCTTGGAAGATCATACTTATGTTCATGTGCTTTGTAGCAGTACCATGAAGAAATCAAGCAGGTTTTACAGATTTTGCTTTCTTTCTGAATTCATGCCAGATTCGATTGCTTCCAGACGTCACCTGAAACCTGGGCAAAGAAAGCATTTCCTCTAGAAATGAAAGTAAGTTGTGGGTTTCGATGTTTTTTTTTCGAATTTGCTATGTGTCAATGTGATCTAACTTATGTATAATAATAATAATAATAATAATAATAATAATAATAATAATAATAATAATAATAATAATAATAATAATAACATTTAATTGAACCTAGCTGTGAATTCTGTCTTCAGATGGAAGTTTTCCTCTCTTTTAGTGTTTCGTAGCTTTTCTTTATGATTCATTCCATTTATCATGCATTTTGTTATTTCTCTGGCATTTTGCCCTTATAGGAAACACTACAAACAAAACCTCCTGCGATGGAAGGCATACAAATGAATAAAAACAATTGTAGAAAAACAGACCAGGGAATTGAGATAGGGGCCTGACATTGAAACAGGGGTGTTAGGGTTATGTGATGGTCAGGGGCGTAGCACAAAATGATGGGCCCTGTAGAAAGGCATTTTCTATGGGCCCCTCCCTGCATCCACAGCTATTCATTCTAGCATCTTTTTGGGCCCTCCTCACATGAGGGCCCTGGGTACTCAGGCCCCTTTTTCCCCCCAGACTGACGCCCCTGGTGATGGTCGTCAACAGACCTGTAACTTAAGGACTTCAAGTGTCCTAGGGTATATGCATGCCCATGTGTGTGTGTGTGTGTGTGTGTATATATTCATTCAATATTTTTGACAGACTGATTTCACTAAGTGGCGTATGCCATTTTGGCGCGTTGTCAAGACGCATAATCGTTTTTTTGCACGTTTATCAAAGCTGTTTGGCCTCCATTGACCTACATTACATGTGGATTATCGCCGTAGCGAGTAGTATGAAAGGACGGAGGTTGGTTGGGGTGGCGGATGGGTAAAACACAGGACTTTCACCCAGGAGAGCCGGGATTGCATTTCACGTTTTCAATGTTCTTTTCCTAAACCCAACTGTTTATTGTTTTCCTAAGCGTGTGACGTTGGTCACCGTCATGGTTTTGTCGTTTTTTAGTGTTACTAAAGCCTTTCCCAATGTTCTTTCCATAAACCCAACCTTTTCTTTTTTTTTTTTTTTACACACGTATGACGTTCTCGCGATAGCACGGCACATTCTTGCGATAACACGCCACGTGGCGTCGCTGTATACAGCGTAGACATACACATACACATACACATACACGCCATTTGGCTTCAGGAAAGTGGCGTGTATGTTTACGTAAAGTCATGATGACATGTTGATTTTTGAACAAATTTACCTCTTTTTTGTCCAACAGGAAATCCAGAGCAAATGAGGCAAACTGATGCAACGTTTTACAAGCAAAACCAGAAATGCATCTTGTGCTTAACAAATGTGCTTTTATTCAGAATTTGATCAAATTAGCTTGCATGCTGTCCTAATGAGAAATGAAGTGTCCAATGACATCATCACAAATAACGCAAATATCCGCTTTGAGCTTGATTACTACTAATAAATAAAACATGTTTATTCGCATCATAACCTCAGCCTGTGTCTGTTTGTTTTATTGTGACCTGAGAAGATAGAAGTGTTGTACCAGCACTCACCATAAGAAAAGATTTAAGCCAGAAACAAGGTCAACATTCATCTAGAAGCAGAACTCAGTGAAAAGCCACGCAGGTTATCAGCAATATTCACATTTTCTGTCATTCTCACATTGATGACCTTCATGAACAGAGCCCATGATGCTGCTAGACAAACACACAGGTGATCAAACGTAGCACATACTGTACTGTAGTTAAGGCTTTTTTCTTTACTCGGAACACCAGACGTACAGTCTCACACACACCTGTTTGCCAATAAGTCTTTTTAATTCTGAAAAGATAACACACAACCCTGTAAAATATTGTACCATCCCATACAATACCTTTATAAAATATTGGATTTGTGAAAAAAGGACTTCATTCCACATTATGGCAATTTGTAATCATTTAGTAACAGTCTGTCAGATTGTAAAGTGTTCCTTTAATTTTGTCCATGTCTTTTTTGATAAAATCTCAGAGCGTGCATTTCATTTGATTACACTGCATGGGTGTTCCTTTTATTTTGTCCACGTCTTTTTGGACAAAACGTCAGAGGCTGCATTTCAGTACACTGCACAGGTTTTATTTTTTTTATTTTTTTGTCCATGTCTTTTTGGAGAAAAACAGGTGTTCCTTATATATTATTTTATTACACTGCACAAGTGTTGCTCTTATTTTGTCCGTGTCTTTCTGAATAAAATTACAAAGGGTGCATTTCATTACGCTGTAACTGCAAAAACAGCTGAGGTCAATGAAACATTTCATGTGCTGTACCTGAACACTCATCTCACTTTTTAGCAAAGCTGTGATAAATGAATACAGTCCACAGAAAATGAGCAAAGTCTGCAGGGGTCAGTTTTAGGCCCAAAATTGTTTATCCTTTACTTAAATGACATGTGTAAATTATCATATCTACTAACATTTACTATTTTTGTAGATGACACAAATATTTTTGGTTGTGGGGATAACTTGCAGCAGACGCTGGAAATGGTCACTAATGAAATGAATACATTAAAACTGTGGTTTGATTCAAATAAGTTATCTTTAAACTTGAACAAAACTAAATTCATGATATTCGGAAATCGCACTATAAATACGTTAAAATAGTAATTGATAATGAAACAATTGAAAGAGTCTTTGAAAATAAATTTCTGGGTGTTGTTCTTGACCATAAACTCTGCTGGAAGCCACACATTAAATATCTGTGCATGAAGATGGCCAAGAGTATTGGTATATTGAACAAAACTAGATACATCTTGAACAAAAATACATTACATACTCTGTACTGCACACTTATTGTACCATATATGTTATGTTGTGTGGAAGTTTGGGGAGATACCTACAAAAGCAACTTACAACAAATGTGCGCATTGCAAAAAAGAGCAATTAGGGTAATAAATCACATCGGGTATTATGAGCACACCAATCATCTGTTTTTTAATTCACATTTGCTAAAATTTATGGACAATTTATGTTTAAAGTTAAAGAAAATAATTTACCTTGTAACATACGCGCAACGTTTAATGAAAGAGACGGGGGATATCATCTAAGAGGTCATTGTATGTTCAAGCAGCCTCTTGTGCAAACTACTGTTAAAAGCATGTGCGTTTCAGTTTGTGGGGTGACCTTATGGAATGGACTGAACAATGACATCAAACAGAGCCATAATATCATTCAGTTCAATAACAGATTAAATACATCATTACTTGACCAATACAGAAAGAATAAACTGAAACATAGGATTGGAATTTGTAATTTAAAGGTATTGTTGTATATTATTGTATTGTTGTAAGTTATTGTAAGACTGAAAGATTGTATGCTGTATTTGCATATCTATTTACTTTGTAATAATATGATTTTGTGAAATAAGGGACAGGACCAAATAAGTTATTTGCTTCCGCCTGCTCCTTCTCAAACTAATCCCTTTCATATTTTTTATTTAGTTTTTTGTTGTTGTTTGTTTGTTGATTGTTTGTGTTTTATTTTATGGTTTAAATTTTTTTTGTTTTGCAACATTGTTGATTGTTCGAGATATAAATAAATGAAATGAAAAATTAAATGAAATAATAAGAACAAATCAAAAACAACAGGGACTTTTGTTTTTTCCCTATTTCCGTATGTTTGTACAGTATGATGTTAAATGCAACAAGTGTCCCTTTTCCCACCCACAGTGGCATCGAGGTGTTTCTGTATGCTTGATAAGCCTGTGAGTTTAGCTGATTCTTTAGCTTTCTCAGTACCTAGAAAATCCATATTTGGGCTCAGTGACGCAGCTGAACATGTATAAAAACCTGGATTGAAACCTCAGCTGCACAAGTCCACACAGAGGATCCAAGGTGAGTTCAAATGTCTGCAGCAGAATGCAGTGAAGAAGTGTGCATTTTTTCTTTCAGTGTGTGAACCCTCAGCTGTCTGTATTTTTTGGTTCAAAAACTGTATATCTTTCCTCTGAGTGGAAGCTGTGTCTGTGTCCTGCAGGTCTGCTAGGATGGCTCGCATGTCTGTTTTCAGATTCTCAGCTCTGGCTCTGCTGCTGCTGTCTGCCTGCTGTTGGGCCGACAATGAGGTAGGACCGTAGTGGAAAAGGAACAATCAGCAATGACAGCACAGTGTGATATCTGGTCATTCGTCACGTTGCAACACAACACTTCTAGGTGTTAAAGAATGCATGTTTAACCTCGCCTGTCATGGTCACAAACATGGAAAACAAAGGAAAATCTCGCACACTGCTCTTTCTGTAGCATCACCATTTGTTTCTGTCCCTTCAGATCTTCGTCAAGAGTATTGTAAATATATTAGGTATTAAGTAATAAATATGTAATAATTAAGTATTATAATATTCTTGACGAAGGGCCAAAGGGGCCGAAACGTTAGTTTTCTTTAATAAATGGTGATGCTGGAGCAAGAGCAGTGTGCAAGATGTCTGTGATATTTCCCAACACACCGATGCACAGATGAAATGCTGGATGTGCCAATTTTTTCGTCCAAACGGTCACAAACATAAAAGTAAGGCTCAAGTATTCTGTAAGGAGATTATAGTGTTTATTTCCACCTTGATTTGATTTTTGATTTTTTTTTTTTTGCCAAAATTTCTTTTTCTTCAGTTTCATGATTTACTATATTGCATAATTCCCTCTAGATCTTAGAAATAAGAGTAAAGAGTGGAGAAAACAAGCAAAAAGAAGAATAAAAAGACACATAAAAAATAAAATAAAATAAAAACATTATTAAAAAGTTAGTAAAGTTAGTTATCAGTTTTTGCATGGATAGTCAGAGAGTCAATGTATACTGGGAAGGACTGCCAAATCGTGTAGAAGATATTTAAAGAACATTGCAAGGAGAAACTAATTAATAACTTTTTCTCATGTGATACAGAGCAGATGTTTCATTTTTTTAACACATTTCTAGTCTAGTCTAGTACTATTTTGATAATTTCTCATAGATGATGATACAGTTTGGACAACCCTAACCCTAACATACACAACATTTTAGGTTCCACGATGCTGAACGTGTGTTTCATAATCTCTCTTTTTGCACTTCGCTACTTTAAATCACAGTATTTGGTTATTTGGCTGAAAAATGATTCTTAAACTTTTAGCTGTAATTCCTTTCCATCTATCTCTAACATGTTTGTTTTTTTCTCTTCTAATCCCACGCTGAACCTGCAGGCAGGTATGTAATCTGTTCTAATGATTAGACCTATTGTGTTGACATGCTCAGTACTGTGACTGCTGTATTTTTACACAAAGTGAAATAGTGTTGTTGTTGATGTGCAGAGGATGACTCAGCAGAGCTATCTGTCTCTGAACTTCTGGAGAGAGCCAACAGTAATCTGAGTGAGTGTGAGCTGCTGCAGCCATGATATTTCCTTGTTATATCAGTAGCACTTCAACATGTTTCTGAGTGTCTGTGTGATGTGTTTCAGTCCGTTCTGCCAATGATCCCATCCTGACCGGAGGAGACATCGCCATCGGCAGCGAGGACGAGAGAAACGCCGACCCCTGCACCAGCCGAGGCTGCATGTGGGGCAAATACACTGACGGGAAGGTCTACGTTCCTTATTACATCACCAACCACTTCTGTAAGTGTTACACACATCTCACACATATGCTCTGTCCATATACAGCAGGTTTCCACATTTAATGCAGCCTGTTGTAGCAACAACTTTGACAAAAGGTTTGAAAGTGAGAACAAACTTATCATCCCAATCTCATATACCAGAATCAAACAGACAGCGGCCTGTTTGCTGCTTACTGTTAAAGTAAAGCCATCAATAGCAGCAGTTGAGCAAAAAGCTGTAAACATTCGGGGATCAGTAGAGCAGACATCCTGTTTTGTATCTAACTGTTCTCCACTTGTCTTCATCATTCTGAAACCAGACTTTTTCATTTTCACTCATGCCACAGGAAAATATTGTCTGATGTTCCTATTTTTATTTGTTAGGCTACATAGGTAGGGTATGAATTTGGCGTAAACAGCATTACTAATCTTGAAAGCTTTTTTTTTTTTACACACTGCTGGAGTAGAGTTCACACAATGAATGTTTAGCTGATAAATCTACTATATTTGAATTCATCCCATAATAATCAGGGCTGCTCTAACTGTAAATCAAGGATCCCCAAAAGAACATTTGCTTACTTATATTAGATTTATTTAGGGAATAGCTAGTAGTAGTAATAGTAGTAGCATTAAACAGTTGACGTATTTTAGAAACCTCAAAGATTCAGGGCTTTGGAGAAAACATTCGGGGCTGGAGCCTCAGAACCCCCCAACCGCTCCGCCCCTGCTCAGGTCCTCTGAGTCATGACATAAATTAAAAAAAACAGATGTACAACCAATGCAACAGTCAGCAAACAGTCAAATCCAACACAGTAAGGATTCTACAAAGCAATAATTTGGATCCGCTGAGTCACTCAAGGTGCTTTCACTCATCATTTATTTCTTCCTCTGAAGCAACAAAACATGTTACATGAGCCGTCAGAAACTCCTCAAAGTCAAATTGGACTCACTAAACATATTTAGCTAGGGCTAACTGACTTTACATCACTTTAAATAGACTTGAAGAAACTACACTCCATTCTAAAAGAATAACTGCTGTTTGATAATAAGATTGTCTTTTTCAAATGTAATTTCCAAAAAAAAGAAAAGTTGCCAAATAATAGGGGCCAGTATGTTACTGTGTTGTTCTTGTGCTGTGGCATGCTAAGAAGCTAAATGTGTGCTGTGGGATGCTAAGAAGCTAAATGTTGTGTGCTGTTGGATGCTAAGAAGCTAAACCTAAATGTTGTTTGTTGTTTGATGGTATAAAGCTAAATTGTGTGTGCTGTGGAATAATAAGAAGCTAAATGTTGTATGCTGTGGGATATTAATAAGCTAAATGTTATGTGCTGTGGGATGAAGAGAAGCTAAATGTTGTGTGCTGTGGGATGCTAAGAAGATCAATTGTGTGTGCTCTGTGATGATAATAAGCTAAATGGTGTGTGCTGTGGGATGCTAAAAAGCTAAATGTTGTGTGCTATGGGGTGGTAAGAAGCTAAATGTTGTGTGCTGTGGGATGGTAAGAAGCTAAATATTGTGTGCTATGGGATGGTAAGAAGCTAAATGCTGTGTGCTGTGGTCCTGGCAGCCGACCGGGAAAAGGCTATCATTGTCCGTGGACTGGAGTCCTTCTCTTCCTTCTCCTGCATCCGCTTCAGGCCCACCCAAAGCAACGACCGTGACTGGCTGAGCATCGAGTCCCAGAATGGGTAAGAAAGTGATGTTATAGAAGACTTTGAGTTGGAAGCTTTGCTCACACTTCAGTGTTCTTCAACTCCTCTGTGCTCCTGTCCAGCTGCTACTCCTTTGTTGGCCGTCGTGGTGGGAAGCAGGTGGTGTCTCTGGCCCGGAGTGGATGCCTTTACCATGGCACGGTGCAGCACGAGCTGCTCCACGCTCTGGGCTTCAACCATGAACAGACCCGCTCTGACAGGGACAACCACATCAGAGTCATGCTGCAAAACGTTCAGTCTGGTAAGGGAGCTGGTTATTATTCAGACTGTTAGAGAGGAAACCCAGTAAACTGCAGACAAACATTCACTAAAAACACTCATAAGATTTGTTTTTTACAAGAAATTATGCAGGCCTAACGTTAATATTTCATGCATAAACTTCGTGAACAAATACACTGATAAATACAACCTCCTATTATAGTAAACTAAAACTAAGAAAATAAGCGGTGAAAAATATTGTTTTGTAACCTGATTAAAACTAAAACCTTCAAGAAAAACTAAACTGAAACTATATTGCCAGGCAGTGGTGGTTGTAGACCATTTAAAATGGAAGAGCCAGGCTGGGGCCACATGCGATTTTAGGGGTATCAAATACATTTAGCACAAGTGTTACATACCACTAACCCTCCATAGGTTTGGTTCTACAAAAGACTAACGATACACATATAACAATAAACACAAGAATAATCATCTGTCATAATTATCAGTGTTAACCTACATTGTATCTATCACTGCACATGAATAATATTCCCTCTTTGGGAATAAAGGTGGGGTTAAAATGTATGAACATATTTGCCACAGTTAGGGGGGCCAGACGGGGGTCCAGGCTTAATATTACTGGCCACCCTTGCTCCCCCCCCTAGAACCGCCACTGTTGCCAGGATTGAAAAAAAAAAAAACCCGAAGAAAAATGAATGTAAATCATTTCAGTTTCAGTTTTTTAAGCTATAATATTTAACTACTGAATTAAAATGGAGAAACCATCAATTTCCATCCAATCTTGTGAAATTGAATCACCGAAACTGAACGGACCTGACATGTGCTGTAATTGCTTTACATCGGACATAAAAGTAGCACAATGATTAAACCAGGGCTGTCAGCATTAACGCGTTAATCGCGATGCGATTAATGGCCGAGCATAACGCGTTCATTTTTTTTTATCGCATGAATCGCATGCCGCCATTTATTAATTTATTTTGCACTTCACTCGGCTTCGCGTCGTGCCCAACAGGCTACTATTTTGACCCTTTGTCGCACCTTTACTTATCATCAAGCTGCCATACTTCCTCGTAACACATCCTACTGCTGCAGGCTTCAGGCATGATGGAGAAAGACAGCAGAAAATGCAATTCTGAATGGCGCTTTTTATTTTCCAGAACTCCTGGACAGCTCATTAGACAAGTCGAAAGCCACGTGCACATTGTGTAAAGCCGAATTAAAATATCACGTATAGCACGTGAAGCTTGAGCTACCACCTACGAGCTAATTAACGTGACTCAGGTTGATGCTAGTGTGCTCAGGAAAAGCACTATTTTGAAGAGTGCTACTCGCCGACCTGTTGATGAAACCAAATCCAAAAAAAATGCGAAATGGGTGGCAACTAACTGCAGACCTTTCAGCATCGTAGAAGACTCGGGTCTTAAAGACGTACTACGGTTGGCATGTTCTGACCCGTCTCGTTGCCGTCGAGGGGGACAGTAGTTTCACGCATACACAGCCTGTACGACACGGAGAAAGCAGCCCAACTGGAACTGCTGCAAAGTGCAAACACTGTCTCATTAACCGGTGATCACTGGACGTCAGTGAGTAATCAAAATGATTTATAAGTTACTGCACACTATATTGACTCTGGTAAGGATAGGGATTTTTAGTTTTTTAGTTAGGTACTTGGAGGAATTGTGCAATAATGACAGATTCACACATTTTTCTTTTGTTTACAGTAAATAAATAATAACAAATACAAATCTTAAAGTCAAGTTCATAAAGTAACTTTCTTTGCATTCATTTGATTCCCAATCAAAATACACTGGTAAGAATTGCTTTCCATTGTTAATATGTACTTAAAAACTGTTCTGAAATGCAAAATAATAGAATTTTAATCATGTGATAAAACGTGCGATTAATCGCACGTTTTATACACGGACAGTTACATCCATAATGTCCGTGTATTCATTTAAAATATGTAAGAAAAACATTATTTCCCTTAAAAAAATGTAAATGTTAAAGAAACTTTTGCTTCATATGGGAATAATTGAAATGTCTCTTCCCATCTTGTTTGCAATATAAGTATGGTGGGTCCCTGGTGCCTCCTAGTGGACAAAAAGAGCCTGAACATCACACTGCCAGGGGGAACACCATGTTTTAGCAAATCCCTGATCCTTCATGAAACAGAAGTTCATTGTGTGACTGCACTCTGAACATAAAACCATCAGTACCAAACCACGGAGCTCTGCAGATTATTGGGATATTTCTCCAGCAACTGGACTCCTTTCTGTCCAGAGACAAAGTGAAGTCAAACCAAACAAATGTAACTTTAATCTTAACTTTATTCTTGTGTTTTTTTTTTTTTTCTTTTTAGGAATGGAGCACAACTTCAATAAGATCGCCACCCTGAACCAGGGCACTCCCTACGATTACAACTCTGTCATGCAGTACCACAAGTAAGAACAGCTGACTTCACTTCTGTGTTGTGTGTGCATGATAATAATAATAATAATAATAATAATAATAATAATAATAATAATAACTTTATTTGTATAGCACCTTTAAAAACAACAGTTTACAAAGTGCTTTGACAGAGGAAACAAAAAAAGACATAAAATCAATACACATACACATTTGTACACGCCATAGTAAACAGTAGATGGGACACTATCAAAGGACAGAAGAAAAATGACAATTCAATTAACCAAATGTAATTGCCAGTTGCTAGGGTAAAAAGACAATAGATTATATAAAAGACTACATCACATAAAAGCATATCTATAAAAATGTGTTTTAAGAAGTGATTTAAAAGATGTCACAAATTCAGCGAGCCTTATTCCCCTGGCAGTTTGAGGCACAAAGCCGAGGCACCCTGATGGAGAAGGCACGATCGCCTCTGGTTTTAAAGCATTAGTGCGTAACTTTTTGATATTAAAAAAACATCCGTTACATTCAAGCCATTGCCAAATGAGTTGCTACAAAGCTAATTAAGACTATCCGCTCCACACAACTCTCTCTGTATTTCTCAGTATGGCTATGTTCAGAAGATTGTGGCGTCCGTCGACTTTCCCGCTTAGAAACTCATTGTCCTCCTTGGCTACTAGCAACTGCGTGGAGGAGGGGTGGGGAGTTTTGTTGTTATTACTTAGAATTCCTCATGGGGGAGACAGAAACTATGCACTATAGCTTTAAGTCTCGACTTTGGAACGTTAGAAGGGCCCGGCCCGAGGATGTAAGGCTACGAACTGGCTCGTATAGGGTCAGCATTTCTGTGATAGACCTTGATGAGCTTTAAAATTGATCAGTAAAATCTTAAACTCAATTCTAAAACGAACAGGAAGCCAGTGAAGTGAAGCTAGGATTGGAGTGATGTCGTCTGTTAAAACAGGTGAGAAGCCTGGCTGGAGCAGCTGGAGGCTGGAGAGTGATCTCTGGTTAATGCCGGTTAAAAAGAGAGTGGCAGTAATCTTAGTCTATATTGACAATGTTTTATGTAGGGGATTGCTCCGGTGCCGCCGGAGGTTGTACCAGATGTCCCTCATTTCGCTGGATGTCCGTCACCTTCCTCTTTCTTTGTGTTTGCATTCTAAACTCCGGTGGATTTATGAGGACTATAGTCCTCAGATCTCTGCAGGGTAAATCCAGACAGCTAGCTAGACTATCTGTCCGATCTGAGTTTTCTCTCGCACGACTAAAACAACTTATAAAAGTGCACATGTTCCACCAAAACAAGTTCCTTCCCAAGGCTATTTTGCAGAGGCATCGTCATTGTGTCCGGCGCTTAGCATGAACTACCTTTTCAAGGCCGGGCTGTGATAATATGTTTTTGATTTTGAGATGGTCCTGACATGCAGAAAACAGGACTGAACAACTTTATTCACGTGTGGGATGAATGTGAAGTCTGAATCGAAAATGACACCAACAGTAAGTTTCCTAGGATGTGTTGCGCTCCCTTCTAACTGCTCCATGTCCTCTTGCAGGTACGCCTTCTCCAAGAACAACCAGCCCACCATGGTCCCCATCCCCAACGCCAACGTGTCCTTTGGCAACGCTAAGGAGATGAGTCGCAACGACATTGCCAGGCTCAACACTCTCTACAAGTGCTGTGAGTGTCCACATGAGCACATTATAAAAAAATATATATATACATATACACATTGAGTTTGGACCTAATCCCCCTCTGTGCTGTTTCACTGTTACAGAAGAAGCGTTTTCAGATGTGCTGACAGACGATCAGAGGCTCCCTGACCAACAGAAGCTGCAGCCCTGAACTCATCAGCACAACAGCCAATGATCATTCAATAAAGTTACTTTGACTGGAATGAAACACTGACTCCACTGACTCATTACTGTCTCTATACATGACTGAGTAGTACACCATGAAAACCTCACTTTTTTGATCAGAAAATCATCATGTTCAAACAATCAAAATCTCATTCAAATATTTCTATTTTTAGAGAATCTGGTAGTATTATTAAACAGACCCAGATGGATGTTGAACATTGCGTGACTTTCTCTTATCTGGTCGTAAATGTATTTTATTTTCTGAGTATATAGTAGATGTACGTATACAGCACATTACTAGTTCTTTAACGCCTGGACTGCAACTTGTTTTGGATTTTGTAGGTCAGCTGTTTGACAGTTTCTCTTCAATTGTTTAATTTAATCGTTTCTCCAGGGAGGTGTTGCATTAGAAGTCATCTTTTTCAGTTTTAGTGGAGTCACTGTGTCAAGGGTTGCCCTTAATGTACTGTTAATACTATCCACCATACAATCACAAGGGGAGTCAAATATCTGAGATATCTGAGTGTCACGTGAGATCAATCAAAATTTGCAATCACTTGTCATTTCATTTCATTATTTATTCATAAGGACAACACACATTAATCTACCCTAGAAAGCTAGAGGCAAATGTGATTTGCAGCCAGGGTCAAACTCTGGCCGGGCCAATTACATTGTGTATAGAGTCGGTGGGCGGGCTTATAGCTGCTGCTGCTAGGAACAGCGGTCACAGACCGGATACGGCAAAAGTTTAATCTATCAACTAGCTCTGCTACCTTCTTCGTTGCTTTGCTTGGTTGTAGCGCTATCCTATTGCGTGCAGAGAGAATTTGAAAGACAACTGTTTATCCCGCCCCTCGGATTGCGCCCTGCCAATGGTGAGTCAGTCTAACATTAATCAACATTTCTGTATATGTGCCAGTGTTAGGCAGCCAGCTAATTTTCAACTGTAGTCCTTTGGCGAGATGTTTTGGAACCAGAAACAGCAAGACATCAGTTAAAAATGTACAGACAGGGGGCGCCTGGTTAGCTCACCTGGTTGAGCATAACCCAAAACATTTCCTTAAAAAATTATAAACAGAAAACAACAAGGCACCATAAAGACAGAAGCTTTCTCACTATAATCCATGCAGAGCAACATAAAGCAGCAAGACATTAGTACATAAATACATCAACAGTAGCCACATTCAGTACATGTAGCCATGCAAGCAAACATTTGCAGTATTACCTTACTCTTATGTTTTTTTTTCTTCAGTATGACAATATGATACAGTTCACCTTTATGTTTTTATACACTAAATTCCTAGTTGGGTGTGTACCTCGGTTTTGGGGTCACGTTAGGTATTTTTTCGGTACAAGGAAAACAAAAGAAAAGGCACAAAATAACTTTGAGCAGTGGCTTATTGGCAATACTTGTTACTGTTTTAGTAAGGCATTCAAATACTGGCATATTGTCAAAAATAAAAAATAAATAGCAAACATAAATAACACAAATGTCAGTAATGCGCCATCGTAACACTATTTTTTTAAATTTACTGTAATTTACCCCTGAGTAAAGACTCACTGAGATTAAAAATCCTTTTAAAAATTTACAAATTAAAAATACAAACAAACATTGTTTCGGTGGTAGTCCCGCTACAGTAGGTGTCTCCAGGACCACATTTTGCCACACACACACACACACACACACACACACACACACACACACACACACACAAACACACACACACACACACACACACACACACACACACACACACACACACACACACACACACACACACACACACACCATTGAAAGTGCGTTTCACTGTCTTTGTGGGTACCCGTCATTGACATAATGCATTCCCTAGCCCCTTACCCTAACCTTAACCAACAACTAAATGCCTAACCTTAAACCTTTTTTAAAAAAACCATAGACCCTATGGGTCTAAATGAAAAATACTAAAATGGATCCACTTCTCTTTTTAATCTAAGTTTTAAAGGGTATTTTTAGAAATAATTCCTCCCATTGCTCTGGTCTCCTCTCTCCTTAGGTTTTATCTGGACCTCCTCTGCAGCACATCATACCCAATCTTTTAACCCCCTGCATGCTTTCTTTTCTTTTCCTTGTTTTTCCTTTGTTTTCTATTTTAAATGACCTTTTTTATTGTTTTAATCCATATTTATGATTAATAATAACTGTATTTGTTGTAATATTTCCATATTTACATCTTTTATAGCATGCTTCTCAGATTTTATTATTCTTTTCTATTTTGGGGGGTTCAATTTCTACCTGCAGAGGGGGTCCTACCTAATATGTTAATGTTTTGATGATTTTTTTAATAAATATTTTAAAGATGCTTCAGTTGTCCTTTATAACTTTTATTCTGCCTTATCTATATTTTAATAATTTGATTGTGTTTCTGTCTTCATTGCTAATATTTATTATTATTATTATTATTATTATTATTATTATTATTACAAATTGAATTACTTGCCTCAAGATTTTAACATGATGATACATTTTATGCATTTTACAAACAGTGTGGTTTTATTCTATGATGTATTTTAAATTATTTATGGTTATTTATTGTGTGGCACGTTTTACTTTTTAAAGCACTTTCAAACACAGCATTTATTACTATTTTTTAATGGTATGTGTATATATTTTTTTTACCTCAAGGGCAAGTAATTCAGACAGTATTTTAGACCCTTTAAATATTGTTATTTAAATTTTTGAGAATAAATAATGTCTTTAATATTGGGTTAAGAATTTATCTTGTATTGTATTGTATTGTATCTATTTATTTACATAACTATATATATATATGTTGTATTTATTTAAATTTTTTATTTTGTAATGTCTTTAGGAGAGAGACCGAGGTAGGTGTGGAGTTGACCTTTTATTTAAAGTTTTAATCTCCCGCTGTCCGTCCTGTCCAGTGGTTCTTTTAACCTGTTTTTAATATCTGGCCGTCTTTTAAACTGCTTTTTTGTATAACCGAACCCGGCTTTTTTAAGGAGATTTTTAAGTGTTTTATTCAGTGGTCCTCTTGTGCCCGTGCCCCTCGCAGCGCCCATCCTGGGCGTTGCATTTTAACCCAAACCTAACCATAACCTAATTCTAACCCTAATCCTAAACCAAGTCTTAACCCTCAAAAAGCCCTTTAAAGTTGTGGGGTCCAGCATCTTGGCCCCACAAAGCTGTCCGGACCCCACAAGTAAACTGTATTCTCGGGTTTTGGACCCCACGAATATAGTTAAACAAGAACACACACACACACACACACACACACTCTGACTAACATGGTGAAAACAATACCAGCGTTGCTGTCACAGCTGGCAAATATGACTATTGAAACCAATATTAGTGGCAGATTAATAAAAAAAAAATGTGTTCAGACATATTTTGTAATGTCATGATCAGGTTTATATGAGTGCTAAAATATAATTTGAGTATGGATATCAGCACTATGGAGACTGTGGAGAGTTGTAGTTGTAGTCTCAGTCAGTTACTTCCACAGTACTTCCACATTAATATTAACCATAAATGGTTGGACATCACTGTTTTTTTTTAACTCAATAATTTGAGCAATATTTTGTAAGTACAGTATGAACATACAGGTTCCACTGGAGTAGCTGATATTGTCTCTGGACTGATTGGGGATTAATAAAGTTTTCTGGATCTGGATCTGGATCTGAGAACCTCAGTATGGACACATTCAGAAAAGACCACTGCCCTCCACTGGACACAGTCACAAACTACAACACTCACAATAAATATGGGGCCAATAGACCTTTTTCACAGTAGACATTTTGACTTGTTATAGTAGGAAAAGCACTGCTGAAATTGATAACCTTAACGATTCCAACAAGTGTCCCAGTAAGCTATTTCAGTGAATCAGCATGCACAATACCAGGGCCTCTCCTAAGTGGAATGCAGCCATCATTAATGGTTTTGAATACACCTGTGCTTTTCCTACTAATGCTGCGTTCATAGACATCGGAAAAACATTTTTACGAGTGAAAACGTCATCATTCACGTCCCTCCCTGTGGGAATCAGAGGTGGGAAACTCCAAGGGGGTAAGCTTCTCCTCACAACACGTACCTCCTATGGCGCCATTTTGATGCTAACAAGCACTCACCCCCAGTTAGCATCCCACTGATGCTAATTGCCATTCATTTTGACGTCACTTCGACAGCGAATAACTTAACATCTCAATCGTTTAAAGACTTTATTTGTCCATTGTTTAGTTCTAAAGAAACACGACAATGTATAAAAGGCTCCATTACCTTGTACCTCACGTTATGGCTCCGTAGCAGACGTTTTTGTAAAAATAGGCTAACAATTGTGTCATAACCAAGGGACTTACTGTCGCATAGTAGAGGAATTACCGTATAGTACAGGAGAAGCTCGCAGGCAGTTTCGCCTTACATTAGCTGTTTAAGTGTAATTACTAATGTTAACTAGCATTTTAGTTAGCAATAATTAGTGTGCCTATGTTATCTCCTTACATATACCTACGCTCTCCGTCTCTGCAATATTTGGAATGATTGAGATTTCTCTTGGCACAGCTACCAGAAGACTTACAACTTTCAGACACGTTGCTCACGTCACATCTACGTCGTCTCTCTCAGTTGGAGGCTGCGCAGTAACACTCAGCGCTCACCGGAAAAGTGCTTTCACTGGTCTCCGTCCAGAGCAACGACATCTGTTGGTCCATTCTTATATACTGTCTATGGTTACTCCCAGGTGGCATGAACGCAACATATGACATGTCAACATGTCTGCCGTGAAAAAGGCCTAGCATTCGGAGATTTGGGAATGTGTACAAGAACATCTAAATGCGTATAAGCGTGTACAGAAATCTACAAATTGTCTTGGCTCAAAAAACAATAAGAGTTTGAGTTTTTGAGTTTGTGAAACAATGTTCACAAATAATTCCAACGTCTGTAACTGTAAATCACACAGAAAAATGTAGAAAGTAATTATGATGTGTATGTGTGCACAAATGAAGTTACACAAAGACTGAGAAAAAGAGAAGTGCTGAAAAATGCGTGAAGCTCAGCACTCCAGATTCCCACACTGTGTGTGACATCGAAGTTACACATGCAAACACACACAGTATGACCTTTGGCCCTGCTTTTACACACAAATCCAGCCAAACAGAATTACGTGTGGTTTTAGGACCAGCTATGTGCTGGAACTATTTCTTACAGTGACTGTGTGCAGCTTCTCGGAGACAGTGAGACACAAACAAACAAATGAGATAAATGTGTTTATCAGTGAGCTTCAGAGGTGTTGGTAGGCGTGTAAACTGTGGACATCTGTGTCCCCATGTTTCCAGTCTTTATGCTAAGCTAGGCTAACCATGTCCTGACTCCAGATGTGTATTTCACAAAATGGTGAATTATGTCTTTAACAGAACACAAGCGAACAGCTGTAGTTGACTCGTTATTTTGTGCGTGAACAGTTTGCAAATCTAGACTCTGTCTTTTGGTGGAGCAGTCAAACAAGGTTCAGGGTGTCTTGGTCTATCCACTCCAATGACAAATTAATTGAAATTATTATTTATTTGTAATTGAAGAAATATAAAATCCTGTGAGGGTGTGGTAGCAACCTGTAAAGGTTTATATAGAAAAAACACACCCAAAGGATGTACCTAAGGTACATACATACAAGTGCATTTTAAGTATGTGTTCAAACATTTCATATAAAGTAAGTGTAGAATTATGTTTAGGAATAAAAAAAAAGAGAGGAAGAAAATGGAGACAAACCGAATGAATTGCCATATTTACCGTATAAACAACAGTTTCTAAGAATAAAAAATGTTATAGACAGCAGGGTTATTTCTAAGTCTATTTGTATATACATAAAACATAACACAGAGGAATCCATTAAATCTACATTTTCATTAGATAACTCATCAAAATGTAATAGATAACTGACCAAGGGATGTTTTATAAAATAATATAATATATAAAGGAAGATGCTTAGCCTGTCTAGTTGGTTTATTATGGAAATGTAAATTATTAACAAAATAATATCTGAAACTGTAAGGTATATCGGTTTTTATTTATTTACTTTTTTAAACATGTTGTTGAATATAGTCAAGAACTGCAATTAAAAATCAGCCTGCATTTTAAAAGTTAATTCCTATAGAGTCATACAGTACAACACAATATATATATATATATATATATATATATATATATATTGGGTCCTTGTAAATTAGTGTTAGAGTGTGGTCTAGACCTACTCTATATGTAAAGTTTCCTGAGATAACTCCTGTTTTAATTTGACACTATAAATCAGAGATCTTCAACAGGGGGTCCGGGGCCTCTTGGGGGTCCTCAGAGTTACTGCAGGGGGGCCACCAAATTATTGTTAATTTTTTTTAAAGTTTTTTCATAAATGAAAATCTCTTAACATGAATCCAACATATTATTAGCAAATATAAATCAGCCTATTTGTGGAAAAAAAAAAAACATTGATGATAGGCTTACTGGCCTATAGGTAAGGAAATCACTAAGGTCCACAGATCCAGTTCATCCTAAGGATTCCCTCTGCCACATGTATGTTTAACATTATAACATGATTGATAAAAACATGCCAACAAATATTAATAGCTCAGTATGCTATGCACTAAAAATGTATGTGTAAAAGCTTTAGGCCGCCCAAACTTTATTGTAGGCCTGGTTTAATATGCAACTTAATTTTATACAATATTAGTAGTAGGGGGTCCCTGCTCTGTCTCACTCTCAGTTAAGGGGTCCTTGGCTTAAAAAACGTTGAAGACCCCTGCTATAAATGAAATTGAATGTTAGCTGTGGGTGGAATGAACAACAGTCCCCACTCCACATTTGAATGCCTGGCCTTGTCACAGTTTCCTGCTGTGGGTGGGCTCATACTGACAGCAGTGTGCTGAATGTCCCACACTGATAAGAGCAGAGGGGCGTGTTTTTTCTCTCTCTCTCAGACAGAGTGACAGATGTTTCAAACTCAGACTCTGTCAGCTCACAAAGATAAGTTAAGTGTGTGGGAGGATAGCGAGAAATGCTGGAGAGGACATTTTACATGAATCAGGACAGAACAGGATTTTAGACAGACTTGTGGCACATGTTCCCTAAATGTCCTCAAAGCAACCCCAGTGCCATTAGAAAAGTCTGTAAAATGTATTGATTATTACAGTGGTAGAAGAAGTATTCAGATTCTTTCCTTAAGTAAAAGTACTTATACCACACTGTTAAAAAAAACCTATGTTATAAGTAAGTCCTGCATTAAAAATTACACTAAAGCAAAAGTATGTAAGCATCATAAGGAAAACGAACTTAAACTATTAAAAGGAAAAAGCTCACATTTTAGAAAATGGTCCAAACAGTTCTGTCAATCAACAAGGTGTTTATTTGTCTTACAGTTTCAGCTGGACTTGTAGGCCGTTGCTGTATATCAGTGGGTAGTTTCATTTATGAAGAAATATTGCATTTTATAAACTACATGCGTTTTGTGTGCAGAAATCTTAATTTGTAAAGTAACTAGTAACTGAAGCTGTAGTACAGTAGTAGTACAGTACTTGAGTAAATGTACTTTACATTTGTGTCACCTATTGTGTGCAAATATGAATTGAATTATATTTTGTTTCAATTGTATCTCACACCACAAGCTTCAAAGCCTTTTTCACATGTATGGCGTAAACTCCTCCTCGGCAGGCCATAGCCACCACTGAGGTGACTTGGTTATTCTTTCTGTGAATTTTGCCAACCTAGGGAAGTTACATTCTGTGATGGCCTAGGCCACACAGGTTAACCCTTGTGTTGTCTTCAATTCGACCATGCACTTGTCGTCTTGAAAATTTTCACTTTTTCTGACTTTTGGCGCTGTTTTCAATGTTTTTGGCCCCTTTCCCCCCGTTTTACACTTCCTTACACTACCATGTATGAACGTCACTTACACCAACTTATTCTTAGTTTTACACTTATTTTTGGAATTCATGGTCAATAAACCTTATTTATAGGAAATTATACCTAATCCTGGAGATAAAAAAGCAGAAATTATGAATTATTCAGACTAATAATAAAGGTAGGATAATCACAGAAGGGTCAATGTCAACGTTCAGTCAGGATACTGTTTTGAAACATTTAGATTTTTTTTTCAAATGCTAAAAAATTGAACAAAACACCTAAAATTCAATGAAAGTAGAGATCCGATCTTTTGTCGTACTTGCGATGCACGTTGTATGGAATCATCCGTGTTATTTTAGGGTAATTACAATTAGGTAGTAACAAAGAAACCCATAGACGACACAAGGGTTAAAACAGCCAGCAATGGTAATATGGTACACAATTTCACCCCATGTTGTTAAGTACACACATTAATTCATTGTGCAGTCAGCCACAGCCCAAACAATTCAGGCATCAAAACAAACACATTACACTGTTTGGTTAATTCATAATCTATGTTGATTTCCTTTATACTTTACATTGTTTAAATGGAGTGCACTCTTTTCTGTCTTTGTTACCATGCTGGTGGTGAGGGCCTTCCCGGTGCAGAAAAGGCGTGTCCAAGGGTGAAGGACTGTTATATAGTATGGTCTGCCAATTGGGCATTTTAGGCCTTTATTTGATAGGAAAGCTTAGACATTAAAAGGGAGGGAGATGGGGATTGACATGCAGCAAAGGGCAGCAGATTGATTTTTAAAGGGCAGCCACTGGGACAAGGACTGGGCCTCTTTACATGGGGCGCACCGTCTACCAGGTGAGCTACTTTTTTTGGACTTTTTTCATCAGGTTTTTGACATACTATACTGTAACTTTCATATCACTTTTTCGACATGCTATACTTTGACTTTTTTATCACTTTTTTCCGACGTACTATACTAAGACTTTCTGACATACTATGCTATGACTTTTTTATCATTTTTTTCGACATAATATACTATGACTTTTTGGACATGCTATACTATAACTTTTTGATGTCACTTTTTCGAAATACTGTACTATACTATGACTTTTTCGACATACTATCTATGACTTTTCATCGTTTTTTTTCAAGGTTCTATACTAACATTTGTTTTCGTCAAACTACAATATGACTTCTTTCGACATGCTATACTATGACTTCTTTTTTTTAATATTATTTTTGGGGCATTTTAGGCCTTTATTTGATAGGATAGCTGAATTCTTGAAAGGGGAGAGAGAGGGGGGAATGACATGCAGAAAGATGCTGCAGGTTAATTAAAAATTTAACCCTGGCTTTTCACTTTTTTTCTACATATACTATAACTTTTTAGATATCACTTTTTTGACTTTTTATCACTTTTTTGGACATACTGAGACTTTTTCATGACTTCTTATGACTCTTTTTGACATACTATGCTATTACTTTTTATGACTTTTTTTTCGACATACTATACTTTGACTTTTTATGACTTTTATTAGACATACTCATACTTTCAGCTAGAAAGTAAATTCAAACCGTACAATGTTCTACATCTTCTACATTATTAATCCTTTAAAGCAAACAATTTAGTCATGCCTTTCAAAAAAAATTCTTTAAATATTCCACATCTTTTTTTACATAAGTGGTGTTATTCAACTTTTCAACGAAATTAAGACTAATTAAAACCACCCCCACTTTACTCCTTCTAACGCAGTTAAGTTAGCAAACCAATCCATTATCCCAAGATGGAAATTGCACAACAAATATACAATACCAGGAGTGGGGTTCGAACCCACGTGGACATTTGCCCATTGGATCTTAAGTCCAACGCCTTAACCACTCGGCCACCCTGGTACTGATCATTTACAGACAGGGCACTGAAACAATCTATGGTGAACAGATTTGAGAAAAAATGTTTGCTGTGTTTAATTCTCACGATAAAAGACAAAACACCAATTAGTGCCCTCGAAGGATTGTTTCCATTGCATTTGGAGTGCAATCCCTTCCCTAATATTGTTATTCAGTTACGCATTGACACTCATATAGGATGGATGCTTACGGCCTAAAATAAACCTTTTGTGATTACACATGCGTTATTACTCGAAGATACCCAACAGTTTGAGAAAGATCCTTTTGTCTATGGTGGTATTGCTGACTAACCAACGCACTTATTGTTACCAACAGTGGGGTTCAACCCCACGTAGGTAATTGTCCATTAGATCTAACGCTTCTATTGCTGCTACACATTGCACTTAATTTGGGGCGAAACTTCTTTGGTCACGAATATTCACTCTGTATCCCATTCACTTCCATTGAAGTCCTAACAACGGACACATTTTAGCCTGCCTGTGTTTCATGTCTCACTGCAATCTCTAGCCGATCTACCACCTTTGTTCACCTTTGACCGAGCAGACACGCTAGTTCAACAAATAGACACTCTGAGGAACTGTTTTCGGAAATTGAGGATTAGTTCTTTAGCATGTTTTATTACTATTATTATAGATACAGCACCTACAGTCTTTGCAGTTTGATCCATGTATTTTATGACTTGTCTCAGAATGTATATAAGCCAAACAGAAGGAGGCAACTGCACTTAAACACAAATATATTAACAAGAGAGAGGTTCCAACCCACGTGGGCATAAGCCCATAGGATCTTAAGTCCAATGCCTTAACCACTCAGCCATCCTGGTTGAGATCAGGTTCACACAGTGCATCTAAACACATTTTGTGAAAAATGTTGATTCTGTATAGGGTTGGTAATGTTGACAAGCTGGCAATATTTGAAAGTAGCATCTCCTCGGGGCTCGGTCTAACCCCTCCCCCTGCCCTCGGTGCTCTCCGTGGCAGGGCAACTTTTGCTGAGTTTTCTTGCTGAGACTTGCAGAAACTCTGGCGCCGTGCATTGAGCTCAGGCTCGTATACGCGTAGAGCCATTTCATTGGCTCTTCCCAAGCGGACTGTGAGGCAGTGATTGGTGGGCGTTTTTACAGGATTACAGCGGTTACAGATGACAAATCATTTCCCCTCCTTTTTCAGAGCCCATACGTTATTTATTGCTGACAGGGTGTAATTAAAAGTGTACACGTATATTGAAAAAGTTACCAACCCTGCCTTTAAAAATCTACAGCAGTAAAATGCCACACACATTAATGCAGCAGTAATATTAATGCAGAAACATCAGATATAATAGTAAACACTGACAGGGAAGCTTTTATTGCATGATGAGTACTTTCATACTTTAAGTACATTTCTGAGAATATATACACATTTTTACTAAGTTTTCAATGTAGGACTTTTACTTCACAGTGTGGTATTAGTACTTTTACTGCAGTAAAAGATCTAAATATATATATATATATATACAGTCATGTGAAAAAATTAGGACACCCATGCTAAAGTTGACTAAAAAGAGGAATAAAAAAATCATCTTTTGGAAATTGATCTTAATGCCTTAATTAAAAAAATGAGGAAAAATCCAAACTTTAAGGACACCAATTTTCTTTGTGAATGAATAATGTATCGTAAATAAATAAATGTTCTTCCTTAAAATACAGGGGACATAAGTAAGTACACCCCTATGTTAAATTCCCATAGAGGCAGGCAGATTTTTATTTTTAAAGGCCAGTTATTTCATGGATCCAGGATACTATGCATCCTGATAAAGTTCCCTTGGCCTTTGGAATTAAAATAGCCCCACATCATCACATACCCTTCACCATACCTAGAGATTGGCATGGGGTACTTTCCATAAAATCATCTCTCAATTCAAATCAAACCAGCTATTTGGCTAACTGAAATAAAACCATGCCAATCTCTAGGTATGGTGAAGGGTATGTGATGATGCAGGGCTATTTTAATTCCAAAGGCCAAGGGAACTTTATCAGGATGCATAGTATCCTGGATCCATGATATAACTGGCCTTTAAAAATAAAAATCTGCCTGCCTCTATGGGAATTTAACATAGGGGTGTACTTACTTATGCCCCCTGTATTTTAAGGAAGAACATTTATTTATTTATTTATTTTATTGGTTTATTTGATAGGGACCATGCATATTTACGAACATTGTTGTATAAAAAACACCATGTAAATATGCCAGAATTAGTAAAAATAACCGCAGTTATCTGCACTCCCTAGGCAGGTGAGATAGGACTAACATAGAAACAGCCAGCAGTCATACAGCACTCATTTGCTATAAATTAAAAGGTACACATAATAGTAACATATACATTGACAAAACAAACAAAACAAAACAAAAATACATGATGACAAAGACATTATTCATCCACCTCTATACTGCGTTTAAAGGGATATTTCACCGCTGGAAAACTGAATATATCTTTAAATTGAGGCACTTATGTAGTATAAATGTGAAAAAAAATTGAAATTGGTGCCTTCTAGGCCGAGAAAAGCCAGGAAATGTGTTTTTTGGCTCATGTGGATGAAAGACACCAAATCCCAGAATGCACTTGCTTCGCTGCTCTGAGTCCACTCCCAAGCCACGCCTACCGTTTACAGACAGACAGAGACGGTCAACTCAATTCAACTGTGTTTTATTGTCATTTCAACCATATACACGAAACAACGTTTCACTGTGGCTCAAGTGGTTACACAATTCAAATATATAATAACGACATTATATACAAACGACATACGAAACACATTATATGCTCCGTAAAGTTCAGCTAACACGTACTAGAATTAGCGCTTGGTAGGCTGTACAACACATTGGAGACGAGACAGCAGGTCTCATATTTCAGACATTGCAAAGTTATACATTGTTTGTCGGGCTATTTCGTTATTAAATTCACTTCTGATACTTTTTTTAAGTAGATAGCAGCTAGTTAGCTTCATTTTCAGCATAACTTTCGTATATTTACGGTTTGAATTTCGTCATGCCACTTACATAACATATACCCCAAGGTCTTATAAAGCTAACTATGGTGTCCGATTTCAATTTAATGAATTTTTGTGAACATTAGGGGTTTCGTTAGCTGCGACTGTCCCTCTAATCCTATGTGTACAGATAGTAGCTAGTTAGCTTAATTTTCGGCATAACTTTGGTATATTTACAGTTTGAATTTCGTCACGCCACTTACATAACATATACCCCAAGGTCTTATAAAGCTAACTATGGTGTCCGATTTCAATTTAATGAATTTTTGTGAACATTAGGGGTTTTGTTAGCTGTGACCGTCCCTCCAATGGACGGAACATATCCAATGGATATGCTCTGTCAAATTCAGCTAACACATAGCTAGCTACTAGCATTAGCGCTTGGTAGACTGTATCACCGAGTATACAAATTTGCGTGTAATGTAGAATGGTCGGCATTTAACAGTCACAAACTCCACCAGCAGTTAGCAGTTAGTTGGATACAAGCAACCCCATTTCTGCACCAGGCAGTCCGTGTTAACACAGCTCACCTCCACTAGCTAGCCTTACCCGGCGACAGAGCTAGTAGAGTAGTTAGACTGGTAGCTGGATAGTCCGTAGCTGAATAGTCCGATACAGCAATTGTTTCCACAACAACAAAAACACAGCAGTCTCTGAACTCGCATTGGGAGTTTCGTTGGTTGGATGTAGTCCAGTTTGTTGTCTAATGAGCGGACAACAAACACGATTTTGCCACCCACAAACTCGTTCAACGTCCCCCGTTGATGATGTCCCTTTACCGGCCAGAGGCTTCGAGCAGCACAGCTGGTCTCCATAGCCGGCGGGCGAAGCTGTGTTGAGTATTCCGTCTGTAATAAAGTGTCCTGCATATTCTCCGATCTGTACCAATGTATCCCGGTGGTACACGTGTGCGGTAGTTTGAATGCACATAATTGTTGTTCTAAAATTTCCTTCAGGATGAATAAATCTATCTATCTAAAGTTTTGATGCTGAGAAGCCACGCTACGCGAGGATTCAAGATGGCTGACACTCGTTTTGTTTCATGAAATTTCGCAGAATGTCAGCAGTCCAACCCAGTGAAGTATCCCTTTAACAGTGACAGAGAATGGGTGATGAAATGTGTGAGAGTTAAAAGTGAGTATAGCATGAAGGCTAAATGTAGCATGAAGGCTCTGACATCTGGTGAGGCTGTTATAACAGAATGAACATTTCAACAATCACATACTGTATGTGTTATGTTTGAGTGGCCATGCATTTTATTGACTTGTCCATAGCCTTTATTGAATTGCATAAGAGATTTAGAACTATTTTTGTAGTTGCACAGAAAAAGGCTCACACACACACACACACACACACACACACACACACACACACACACACACACACACACACACACACACCCGGGACAGATGCAGTGTTTCCCACAGGTTGCAAGGACTTAAGATTTTCCATTAACAGTGATAAGGGTGTGCGGCTCTGTTTGTACAATTTGTTATATCATGTTTTTCTTGGAATACGTGACCACCAGTATAAAAACTCTCACTTGGTAACAGCGAGATACTTGTCTCTTCGGTCTTTCAGGTAACAACCCCATCTGCACACTTCATTGTTCATACACACAGTGCCAGGGACTTTGGTGACATTTAAAGCCTGAGTCTGCATGGGACATTGAGATTTTGCATTCAGAGTAATATGGATTATATATTTGTGATGATGACATGCTTTTAAAAAACTAACTTTTATTTTGTGTATTTCCTCAGTGTGAATTATGTTTTCACTTCATCTCCTTCATCCTCTCTGGTTCTGTCAGGTCTGTTGCAGCCATGTTGGTTTTCTCCTGGTCTCTCGTGACCCTGCTGTTGGTGTCCTCTTCCTGGGCCGAGGTAAAATACCCCAGAAACCCCGTCATCTCACTGACATGACACGAAAATGACATGACATGCATGCAAACATTCCAATCAGAAATCAATATTATAAATGTTAATATGGAAAAAAGGGTACACATTCCAAAAACAAGTTATACAAAACTTTTATTTGATCTGAAATGTCATGTTTTCAGGTTGAAGCTACAACGAGGATAAATTCATTCAGAAGGAGGAAAATTAATAGAGAAAACATTTAATGTTTAATCAAATACTAGAGACAATATATATATATATATATATATATATATATATATATATATATATAAAGTTGCTATATATATATATATATTTATTTCAACGACAAGGCAATCCTAAGTACTTTAAATGAAACATTAAAGAGCAATTAAAAACATTCTATAAAGAGAAAAGAAAAAGAAAACAAGCAAAATTAGAGTAAAACATGTATAAAATATAAGAATAATAGTGTTTGTGTTGTCCTCGGGTCAAATTTGACCCGGTTTCAAAGTTCTTTATATCAGAAATATGGGTTTCTTTCAACCAAAATGCCCAAACATTACATGGATGCATGGATGTTCTTTGCAGGTGCAATTAATGATTACTTTCATTGAATTTTGGGTGTTTCATTCAATTTGTTTAACATTTGAAAAACATGTTTAAACGGTTTTAAAACAGTATCCTGACTAAACTTTGACATAAACCAGTCTGTGATCTACTCAACATCCTTTGATCTTAACTATTAGTCAAAATCATTCATCATTTCTGCCGTCTTAACTCAAAAATTAGGTATAATGTCATATAAATTAGGTTTATTGACCATGACTTTAAAACAAAACGTTGAAAAAAGTGACAAAAATGCTGAAGAAAAGTTCAAGCTACTCTCTCAGAAAGCCATAAACCAAACAATGGAGTCTCAAACTTGTGATGTTACATCACATTACATTTCATTTACCTGACACTTTTCTCCAAAGAGACTTCCAGTAAGTGTATTCAACTGTGAAGGTACAAACTCAGAACAGAAAGAATCACAAAGCTTAGCTTCAAATAAGCCAAACTACAAAGTGCCACATGCAAGGGCAACGTGTAAGAGCAAATTTGTTTTGTAAACCAAAATTTTCTTAGTCTAGGTGCAGTTGGAAGAGATGTGTTTTTAGTGTGGAGTTGCTTCATAGAGAATGAATAATACCCAAATTATATCTATGATAAGGGCCTGTTTCTGTACTCCTCTTAGTATTTCTTGTATGAATTAATACAGGAGGCAGTGTGGCAGTTGGTGGACACCGCTTCACTTGGAAGCTCACTGTGCCTTATGTGAAAGTCTGTTTGCCTCCCTAAGTACATTGTTAGAAGCAACATTGTACATTTTTATCCCTACATTTTTTTTTACCAAAATGTAGGAATATTTGTGCCGGTTGCGGACATGTAACCGTGGAGTTCACCGGACTTAAACTTTTGGCTCTGTTCATATCGTTAGAAAGGACACAACATTCCCTACATTTTGATTTAAAATAAATGTATGAGAGTAAAAACTGTGGATGGTATAGCAAAGTAAAAATAATTTGCATATGCTGCTCCTCACTCAGTCAGTTGGATCCCCAACTCTGAGTCTGTACATTCTATCCAAAACACACTAATGTAAACATGTCAGAAGGGCTTTTTTTTTTTAAAGCCTCAAAGAAGGTTGAATATTTCAAAAAGTACTGATGTGATTTGAAAGTTGAATACTACCCTAACATTTTAAAGTTTGAATAGAGTTTCTCGAAAATTCTGAATAACCAAACATAAACTCCTCCTCCCATTATGGAGACTCTTTACTGTAGACCATGTTGTCCTCTCTTTTCAGGACAAACAGCAGATTTACTGTTAGCCAGTGTTATTCGGATGTGCACCAAGTAGTAGGCACACTGTCAAAATCTCTTGTGGAATTTTCTAGTTCTATTGTAGTGTTCTCAGTTCTGAAACAGAAAATGTATCCAAGAACATTCGCCCAGGTGCTCTCAGTGTGTAGAACATTCCCAACCTTTCCCAATATATTAGGGACTTTAGGCAGTGACGGTTGAAGGGACGGCCATGGCGTTCAAGTAACATTTCAATAGTTTCCTGACATTGTAGCCCACACAACCGGGGAACGACTGGTTTGCCATATACCCACTACTACAGAAACCTGTTGGAATGTTTCTGGAACACCGTAGCAGTGCCTTCAACCATCACTGCTTTAAGTCCCTATTGCCTATGGAGCCATTCTCCAAAATCCAGAGTTTATGGATTTGGGAGAAATTCATGTTCACTAATAAGTCTGGACTGTCTTAGACCATGGGCATCGCACTTTTTGAATCTTAAAAGGTAAATATTGGCATGTCAAATGGATATTGGGAAGTTCATTTGAAAATGTCAAGATATAAATTGCCTTGCGTAGATTTAAGTCTGACATTGAAATAGATTGAGGTTCAAGTATAAAGCTACTGTACAGAGAAAATTTGCAACAATACATGGAAATGACATCAAACTAATCCTGCCCAGCACCAAAACGGCAGCACATAGCAAGCACAGCTGATTGTATTCTGTCTTTGTGACTGAGCTTCCATAACATTTTGCTCTTCTTTTCCATGTCACCGTGGGCGACTGCAGGAAGGTAAGAATGAAATTATAGCCCCTCTTTATCCAGCTTTAAACAAAAGCTGACCACTAGGAGAATTATGTGACATATTCAGCTAGCTCCATCCTCGAAGGTATGGGGGTGATCCGAAGCTGGACAAATTCGTCAAAAAATTAAAAAATTGGAAGCACAAATCCCAACTAAATTAAATTTAATATCATTAACTACAAAAGGAAACAGGCTGGCCGTGCTGAACTGACCCAGCTGACCCGCTCCCTGGCAGTGCCCCGACCGTGCTTCAGTGCCAGTGGACTCTATTATTATAATTAATATACACTCATTATTATCATTATTATAGATATCTGTATTGTTTGTTGTAGTTGTATCGGTGGGGGTAATAAAGTAGCAGTAGCATTTTTGATTCATTGTTTATTGATATTATTTTTGATTGTTTAATTTATGTATTTTTATTAGTGTTTTTCATTTATTTAATTATATATTTATTTATTCCCTATGCTCCCACTTAGTTCCCCAGCCCTCTCTTACCCATCTAGCCTTTGTCCCAGAATGACACGCACACACACACACGCGCACACACACACACACACACACACACACACACACACACACACACACACACACACACACACTCAACAACTGACAGGCTGACTGTGTGAACACACACAGGCACGCACACACACACACATACACACTCATGAGCGCACACACACACACAACCACACTCAATAACTAACATCTCCTGTCCTGTAGTCACCGCTGATTGTTTAGTTCTGTTTTTTGTTTCTCTGTTAATGTTTGTCTTTCAATAAAAAAATGTAAAAGTAGTTTAAAAAAAATGTAATCTATTTGTGTCACTGGATATTTAACGACTGTATATGTGATGATTGAATATGAGCAACCAAGTGATTCTGATGTCATATACCATGTATTGTGCAGATGTTGCTACCCTTGAGGACTTTTCAAAGGAGCTGCCTGTTGGTCAACTGCTGGAGAGAGCCAACAGAGACCGCAGTAAGTCCAGCCTTTCCTTAGCCTAACTATTTTATTTTAGTCCCCTAAACCTTAACCATGTTGTAGTGGCCATATTTTATTTTATTTCAAAAATACTGTCACTGAATGCAAGATCCAGAGAGAGTGATCTGTATAAATAGGCCTACAGTATGTGTATTTATTTGTTATACTTCACTTACACACTCTGTTTACACTTTACAATCTACTTACAGAAGATTGTTTTTTTCATTTGGGTTTTGGGAGATTGGTCTTTTCATCAGAATAAAGCATAGAAAATCTGTTTAGAAATATAGGAAATATTGGACAGGATTGAACATTATGTAATTCTGCTAAAAAAAAAAAAAAACTAAAAAAACATCACATTCATTATTAGTTTCACTTGTTTTCATTTTAAACAGTGCTGGTTCCACGGTATCAGAGTTTTTGGACATTCGTCATGGAAACATTAATTGGTCATGTGACAAGGGCTGGGAAAGTTAGCAGAACAGGCAACCAAGTGACAGTACTCCAATGGAAATCACAATTGTCAGATTGACAGTACTCAAGCCCATGGATTGGGGGGGGAGTTTTTTTTTTTTTGGGGGGGGGGGGGGCCAACCCATGCCCCCCTTCTAGCCACGCTCCTGCTGTACACCAAATTAATCATTTCTAACCTACTGTGTATTTCAAACTCACACCTGTGTTGGTGTTGCAGCCCCTGACTTTGACGAGCCCACCCTGATTGGAGGAGACATCGCTGTGAAGCCAGGGGCCGACAGAAACGCTGACCCCTGCACCTCCACAGGCTGCCTGTGGCTAAAGAATGCCGATGGGAATGTCTACATTCCCTACTACATTGCCAACCACTACTGTAAGCACTCATTGTTTTGTTTAGATTTATTCCCACAGGGATGGATACATTTTACATTATATTCACAGTCACAGCTAATTTAGTTGGACTTTCCTGTGAATATTTTGATTTTCGTACAACCCAAATACACTGTATGTGTGTATTAGAAACCAGTGAATTACCCTTTAGAATCTAATCTGAGTGTGTAAAATCAAAAAATCCAAGACTCAGCCTTTTAATCCAGTGTATGATTGTTGAATGCATATTACGATTTTTATTTATCTGTCCTGCCAGCCTCCCGTGAAGTGGCCATCATCACTCGTGGACTGGAGTCTTTCTCTTCAGTTTCCTGCATCCGTTTCAGACCCTACCAGAATGGTGATCATGAGTGGTTGAGCATCGAGTCCAAGAACGGGTAAGGGTCCGGCCGTAGGTTCACAACTCAACGGCAGGGTTTTAACCATACACGTGGACTCTGTTCTTACTGCAACCATTTACACCTTCAACCAGTCTTGTGCCTGTCGTACATGGACTAAACGTCTGTCTAGAAGCCTCTGTTGTAAAAGTTGCCTATTGCAGCTTTAAAGCATCTCAGTCCTCCCTTTCATTCACTTATAATGAAACACAGATTACTTTACGTTTAATTAGCTACAGAAAGTGCATGCTTTGAGATGAGTATTTTAACCAGGACTTGCTCTGTTAGGCCTCCTGCACACTGCCTGCGTGCCGTGAGCGTGTCAGCTGCGTGGCGTGTCCGTTTTTATTTCACCTCCCATGTTAACAGGTTAGAGCTTGCACACTGCCTGCGTGACTTGCACGTCTCAGGCGTGGCTCAAGCCGCCCCGAAAACGCGTGAATGCTAGAAATAGGACCGACGCCTATTTTCCAGGCAAAATAGAATACAAAAAGATGTTTATATGTCATTTTGACACGAATACATTTAATAAATGACATTTTGATGTTTGAAAGTCTCTAGGTTTTGACATAAATGCAGATATAAATGTAATTAAAAATAATAATAATAATAATAATAATAGCCTAATAATAATTATCGATTTATAAATATTGCACCTGTCAATACAAAATGAAATATTCTGTAGCCTATTTTGCCGTCAATACTGCCGACATTGTCTTTGCTGTAATCAAATCAGTATAAACAAAAGATTGACAATATAAAGTTGAAGAACACGCTACTATTTCATTTTATCAATGGGAAACATACATGTTTACAGACAAGGCTAGCAGCAGAAGCGCCGCGTCAGACACATTTCTGGTGTGCAAAGACATAGAAAACGCCACACAGCCGCCACGCAACTGACACGCAACAGAAACACCACGCTCACACCACGCCAGTGTGCAGGAGCCCTTTGTCCGTGTGTTGTTGTTCTCAAACTCCGTAAGCTTCGGGAAACAACAACAAACTTCGAACTAGCAAGCTACATGCTGAAAATGTTAAGTTTTGAAGAAAAATTTGATCGTGCAACAAAGCAACAAGATAGGTCTGACAATGCAAGACTAATTCTCTGGTGATGTTTGCTTGACCAAAACCATTTTAAGCAGCCACTGATAGTGATCAGTGACTAGTAAAATAAGCAGGACATACAGAATATTCATGTTTGAATAGCAAAGATCTGACAGAACGCAGCACACTCTCTTACACTGTTGTTCTGTGAGGATTGTAGCAGCTCTTCCCTTTACACTTCCACATGGTAATATCTTGTATGATTTCTAAAACTGCTTGTTTGTATGTTTATGTGTCGCCAGCTGCTACTCCTTCGTTGGTCGTCAGGGTGGTGCTCAGACTGTGTCTCTGGCCCAACGTGGATGTCTGTACCATAGCACCGTCCAGCACGAGCTGCTCCACGCCCTTGGCTTCAACCATGAACAGACCCGTTCCGACAGGGACAGCTACATCAAGGTGTACTGGGAAAACATCCAGGATGGTTAGAACGTTTCACCATCTATCACATGACTTGTTTTTAGTCTCTCTTAGAGGCAGAACTGCTGTAGAGGCAGAAATAGTCTCATTGTTTGAGTTAAACATGATTGATAGGAGAAAAGCAGAAATACATTAAACAGAAATCAAATGAAAAAAAAAAAACATTTAAAAAAGAAGGGAGCTCTGATACTACTGACTTAGACGGAAAATCAAACATTGGTGAAAAAGGAGGAAATGTATGCAGAACTGAGACAGGAAGAGCAACAACCACCAATTTTCAATTTAGCAATTTATCATTCAGTCTATAACATTGTCAGACTAACGATGGGCAGTTTAAAAAAAGGGATCAAAATCAATGCAATGGAGTTATCATCTTTTTTAATCCATACATTATTTGTCCCTGTCAAAACAAGTGCTTACATTAAAGGTATAGTAAGTGATGTTAATCCAATACACCTTTTGTCAAATTCAGCAAATATCTAGTCACCTAGCACTCTATTTTCTGTAGGTAGAACTGCAGCTTAAAGCATTTCAGTATGGGCGTCATTATTTAGCTGTGAGAGCTGATTATTACAATGTTTATTTGGCATTCTGCTAAACTGCTGGTTCTTTTCTATCATCCCTTGAGCAAATGTTTGTGGTTAACTATTAAACGTAAATGTCTGTCAACTTACACGTATATTTTCTCTCGTCTCCGCAGGAATGTCGTACAACTTCAACATAATCAACACTCTGAACCAGGGAACTCCTTATGACTACAACTCTGTCATGCAATATGAGAAGTATGGATAACTTCATGTTTTATTTACATTTTTATTTATCTTTCACAGCCCTTTTACTGCATAGAAGTACTTGTTATCAGTGCCTGTGCTTTCCTCACTTTTTCTTTGTAACTTTCTGACAATTATTATCACACAGGCAGCTTTTGCTCTTATAGGAGCTACTGCTCCGACTAGCAGGACAAGTTGAAGGCTCAGCTAAGTCAGACACTTAACTGGGTGACTTTAGGGAATTCTACTATCTGTATAGATGGCCTGTACAAGAGCTTGTGTTATCAGTGACTCTGGAGGAAGCAGTATAACCAACCTGAATCTGCTTTTAAACCATTATCGCATCACACATCAAAGAACTAAAGTCGCCACAAGCATCAGGGTTTGTTTCCCTCCAGGTCATCAAACCCAAGCTCAACCCGCTTTGCATTGTGGTATCTGTGATTCTCCAGGTACGCCTTCTCCAAGAACAACCGCCCCACTATGATGCCCATTCCCGACCCTAACGTATCCTTCGGCCAGGCCACCCAGATGAGCAAGAATGACATTGATAGGCTGAACAGGCTGTACAAGTGCTGTAAGTATACTGTGGCTTAGCTGGATGGAAGACAAAGTACAAAAACATTATAGAATCACACAGTCGCAGTAAAGCTCTACGGACAGCAAAGTCAATTCACTGCGGTGAAAAAACTGAAATAATACATTTTTCAAGTCTGTTTCAAACCAATAGTCAGGTGCCTGTATGAACACTGAAAGACTTTTTGCTTGCTGTGATCATTCCTCCCATGCTGGCCCTGATGAGATCCTTTCCTAAAGGGCTTCCAGTGTAAATGATGGGGGACAAAATCCACAGAGCATGGACAAATTACACATTGTGTTGTTTAATGATGAGGACTTGTTGTCTAGGATGTACGGAGCTCCTAAAGGGACATGATGATTTTTTTTTCTTTTGGTGCGCACAAGAAACTTTGTAATGAGCACAAGATACTTTCTGTATCTTTCTTGTGAGCGTGCGAAAGTTTCCCGCGCTCATGAGAAACCAATCTAAGGCTAGCAAAATGATGCTAACGAAAGTACTGCTAACATTATGTGGCTAAAGTTAGTATTTCACATTCACAGCATGAAATCGGTTAACAATTGTCTTGTCATCTTTGCGTTTGTTAATGACAATGACAATCACACTTTAGCATTGTTCTTCTGAAAAAGCTCCGTTATTGACATGCATTTCTTCTACAGAAACTGCACGTGACCTTTGACCTGACACCCTGATGACATCAGAGCGTGCCGATGAAGCAGATCAAGGGTTTTGGGTGGATGGCAGTTTGGGCTGTCCTGTAACAATAAATCTGTAACTTCATAAGCATTAAACACTGATTGCCGCTGGACTGTTTCATGAAAATGGCAAAGACCATAGGCACTTTGTAGATTCTGAGGATGTTATTGAGACACATTTTAAATATCATCTGATTTTATTTTCATATCACATAAAACAAATCAATCATCACAGTAGTGTAAGTAGTTTGATGGCTTCTGATCAGAAAATAAAGCAATTTCCCTTGCAGTATTACAATGCATTCCTAATCATTTCATTTGATTCTGAACCAGAAAACATAGGAATAGTTAGAATTTTGGAAAATATGCTTTTTCATTTTGTGGGGAAAAATCCATGCCACTCTAATACCTGTAAAATATGAGGCGATGGCCAACAGACTGGTTAGCTTAGCTTAGCACAAAGGCTGGAAATGGGCTAGCCTCTTAGCATTCTGCCCCCCTTTTTTTTTTTTTTTTACAGGGTTAGGGAAAGGGGGTAGTTGTAGTAGGCAATAGTTAGAAAATCAGATATCACGATATTCTTGACCAAATACCTCGATATTGATATTGCGGCGATATTCTAGGGTTGACAATTGGTGCTTTAACAAAATATCTTCACACTTAGATTTTAGATAAATAATCATCAGTAATGAGTACATAATGTCTAAGTGGGGAAAAGGCAAATAATAGAACAGCTAGAACAGTCTGGTAAGTTCAGAAAAGTACATCACTTTACTGTAATGCAGCCTTTAAAACCAGGGAAAGACAACACTTATGTCATATCACGTTATTACGATATCCAAAATCTAAGACGATATCTAGGCTCATATCACGATATCGATATAATATTGATATATTGCCCAGCCCTAAAAGGGGGTGTTCAGGGGTCAACAGATCAACAGAAGAACATAAAGTGTAGTGAAGAACATCATCTGAAAGCTGGGAACCTGAATATTCATTTGAGATGCAGCTCAGCACTGTGTCAAGTTTCTTTAGTCATAAATCATTAATAAAAAAATTATTCTGAATAATACTGAATGAATTGTGAAAGTGTCTTAAGGCCTAAAATAGATCAATAAACTAATAAAGACAACAAGACTTTGAGGGACACCACAGAAAAACCCACGCTGTGATTTGGTATCCAAAACTTTTGACATATGGAGATTTCCGTTAGAATGGCATTTTTAAGATGGTATTAGTATCAAAGTCAAATTTTTGGTATCGAGACCACTGTAACTACTTTGGGGACTAACATCATCACACATGAAAAACTCTTATTGAATCCCAACACATTCTCACTCCCATCTCGTAAAATACGGACGCTTGGTCAGGTGCCTTTGGCGTTGTTATTGACGCAAAAAGTCTCCTTTGGCGTCATAAGTAAACGCGCTTGGTCGGGACTATTGGACACTTTTTGACGCAGTTAGGTTAAGGAAAAGATGGTGGGTGGGCTTATAAAAGGTACGTTTCCGTGACACGCGGAGGAAGAATGGGACAGTTGGGTTCAGGAAAAGAAGAACGGGACAGTTGGGTTTAGAAAAAGAAGAAAAGGACAGTTAGGTTTAGGAAAAGAAGATGTGGGTTTAGGAAACGTGACGTGGGACACAAACTCCGGTCTCCAGGGTGAAAGTCCTGGGTTGTTTGGATCACCACCACAACCAGCCTCCCTCCCTAGGCGGAATTTTGGGCTTTAAAATTACTAGCTACCACTGACGCTCTTAATACTACTTCATCTTACAGCGCCGCGTAGCTGCTGCTCTGCCCGGTGTGTTCTACACACACGCTGAAGGGTGCTTTTTGCGTCGTATCTGACGCTGAGAGCCACTGCCCAAGCGTCAGTATTTTATGAGTTCTGAGTGAGAACGGGTTGTGAATTCACAAGTGTTTCAACTTTCCAGTCAGACCCAATTTATACAACTCCAAGACTGTTTCGGGACCCCAGTATGCAGAAATATTCAAATCCACCATTACATATTACAATAGGAGGAAATAACACATTTGTACTGAATGAGAACAAGTGCATTTTTTAGTCCCAAACTGCATGGGATTAGCATGAAGTGGGCGTGTTTGTAAAGGGGAGACTCGTGGGTACCCATAGAACCCATTTTCATTCAGATATCTTGAGGTGAGAGGTCAAGGGACCCCTTTGAAAACAGCTGAAAACGTACTTACTTTTGTGGTATATTGACAACCTATAACATTCTATACACTTTGTTTTAAGAGTTGGTATAAGGAGGATGCATGAACTTTACTCTACATTTACTGAGAACATCTGGAAATTGTTAACATGAGTAGGGGTCCCCCCAAGACAGAAGAGACCTTTTTTGGAGTTGTGCCAGATAACAGGCATCGATTGGTCAGTTACCCATCCAATGGTATACTTACAAAATTACGTCCTATGATGATACAATGCATAGGATATATATGTTGCTCACACAAAGAAAAGTCAGAACGATTTTTGGAAGAATTTGGGTTGGTCGTTCTCCAAGCTCTCTGCAGGAGTTTGTAAAATTGATGCTGAATCTTTGTTTGTAATAAACCTTTTTATAATCAAGAACAGTGTCGGCGGATTCCTCTTCATACAGCATCACAGCATTACTATTTAAGACACCACACTTTAAAACTTGTCTGGAATAGGACTTTACCTACATTTAGGTGATCCATGCTTTTATCTCCTTCAGACTTTTGCAGCGCACTTTATTCTGGTTATCAGTAGGTGAAACGTCCAAATACTGCAGCTGATACAAAACGCTGCTGTCAGGCCTTTAACCCGTAGAAAGAGACCACTCCTCGCTGCCCTTCACTGGTTACCTGTGAGGCATAGAACTGATTTTAAGATTTCCATGCTTGTTTTTAAAGCCTTGAGTGCTCAGGCCTGTATCTGTGATCTGCCTGATGATCGCTGCTTGAGATCCTCTGGCACTGGCGGGTCCCTACTAATGGTTCCAGAGTCTCCGCTTGTCACTAACGCCACCTTCCCACTGGCAGTTGAAATCAGCTCCGATACGGCTTCGAAACGACCGGAAGTCATTTATTTCCTATGGAGATTCGCAGACCGCATGCGAATGGATCCGAACCGGGTCCGAACGAGTGCGGTGCGGAAAAAATCTGTGTCAGTTGGTCATCCGGATGTGTTCAAAAAATTTAACTCTTGCGAAAGGCTACGGATGGTTTCTATCCGACAATTCCAGCGGACGTTAGTGTTGCTACGGTACTGATAAACAAACCTGCTAATGCTAATTGGTTAGCTAGCAACAGACATCGAACTATTGACATTATACCGCTATATCACATTTAATCGACATGATATGTCAACGTCCTGGGCAACTTTTCTCCACGTAGCAGCCTTTCTATTTATATCTGTATAAGACAGGTCATAGAGAATCGTACATTCAGACATTTATCGGTCGTTCTAGTCTCTCCGCCATTTTTGTGAGTCGCTTCTGAAGCTTTTCAACGGTGTAGTACGACGTCCACTGGGGGCGTATTGCGTATTACGGAGCTGATTTCAAGTGCCAGTGGGAAGGCGGTGTTAGGGTCCTTTGCTGTCCGGGCCTCTCAACCGTATTTGGGATTTAACTCACTAGATCTCACATCAATAGACAAAGCCACATTACCTTTGTCATGCACTGCCTGCAGATGACATGAACCATTTGGCAATCAAGAACTGTAACAATCAATGGTAGTGGTGCACGATATATCGGCCGCCGATATAATATCGGCCGATATGGTCATTTTTTTAACACATCGGTATCGGTTCGATGTCAAATTATATAAATATTAATTTTTTTCTTCTGAAAATCTGATGACAGTCATATTTTGCACACAGGTAAAGGTATCCAATATCAGTCATTTCGGAAAATAAATCACAAAAGTAAAAAAAAAAAAAAATGCATTTTGGAAAATAGTTCTTTATTTGATTATCACAAAACTTTGTTTTCTATACAGAGATAGCGACATCGGTAAATATTGGTATCGGCCATAACAGCAATATTAATATCGGTTATCGGTATCGGCCACAATTTTCACATCGGTGCATCACTAATCAATGGGCATAATTAGGGGTCCAAGCCCGAGTCTGTAAGAACCGGCAATAGCAAAGCTATGCCGTTCGTACAGCAGGGCTGTAGAACCCTATTGTTTTTCTACTGATTTTTCATCATCATCATAATTATTATTCTTCTCCGCGTAAAACTCCGACTACAGCCTAAACCGTACATGGTGGGGGGTTGCCGTTTTCAGGACTAGTCCCAAACGCCGCAAGGACCTCAGGCACAAACATTCACCCACTTCCACCACTAGGTGGCGCTATAGCAGAAAAAACGCGTTTGGCCCTATAACTCACACCGTACACCTCACATTTAAAAACCATATATCCACGCGTTCCCTGGATCCAACTGAATCACGTGATATAGGCCATGCCCATTTCCGCCTAGACTTTTATGCGTGAAAAATCGCAATTTATCAAAAACCTACTTTTTCGAACTCCTCCTAGACCGTGCGACCGATCTGCACGAAACTTGGACCGTAGCATCTCCAGACCGACCTGACAAAAAGTTAATAAAAAGAATTTTGATAGGACAAAAATTGCGCATATTACGCACGAACAAATTTGTGTAGCTAACTATGAAAACACCAACTTTCCCATATCTCGGCCAAAATAAATGCTATCAACGCCAAACTTTAGATTCTTGTTTGCCATGACCCTCTGGAGGTGCCCGACGCGTTTTACAAAGATTGGTCACTAGGGGGCGCTACAAGTACAAAAAGTTTATATCTCATGAACGGCTCATCTGATTTTTACAAAATTTGATGGGCACCATCTAGGGACACTTCTGAGGCCATGTCTAGAGTGGGGTACTGAGGGGTCAAAGTGGGCGTGGCCTATGGGACCCAAGTCTAGATTCACCACTTACACTAATGTGAACAACTTTAAATTTACAGGGTAGATAGACAATGGGTCATGGACCACACCTACCAAAAATTACACATGTGGACCACTAGGTGGCGCTATAATGTTTTTTTGCCTTTATCTCCCACATTACACATCGCACATTAGAAAACCATACATCCACGTGTTCCTTGAATCAAGCTGAATCACATGATATAGGCCACGCCCATTTTTGCTTAAAATCTTTTTCGCAAAATCGCGCAATGCGCAAAACCAACTTTTTCGAACTCGTCCTAGGCCGTGCGACGGATCAGCTCGAAACCTGGTAGGTAGCATCTCCAGATGGACCTGACCAAAAGTTACTCAAGGAATTTTGCTACGTTAAAGTATGCGCATTTGACGACCAAACAAATTTTCATAGCTAGCTACCACACACGTATCATATCATATCTCGACCAAATTAAAAGTTATCAGCAAGGAACTTGTTCAACATGCCACTACGACGCTCTGTACCAAATTTGGCAAAGATCGGCCTTCAGGGGGCGCTATAAGCAACTTTTATTTGTTTTGGCCAATGACTCAATGCATTTAAATGGGAAAATTTGCAATTGCAATATCTCTGCCACGGTAAAAGCAATCACCACGAAACTTGTGGTGCTCGTTCGGCATGTGGCTCTGAGGCGCTGTACCAAATTTGGCGAAGATCGGCCTTTAGGGGGCGCTATAAGCAACGTTTATTTGTTTTGGCCAATGACTCAATGCATTTAAATGGGAAAATTTGCATATGCAATATCTCTGCCACGGTAAAAGCAATCACCACGAAACTTGTGGTGCTCGTTCGGCATACGGCTCCGAGGCGCTGTACCAAATTTGGCGAAGATCGGCCATTAGGGGGCGCTATAATCAATGTAGACCAGTTTTGGCCCTTTTACTCAATTTTAATGGGATATTTGCAATGGAAATATACCACAGACCTTGCAGCTCACACTTCTTAATATTTACTGATGTTTGCCTCCTACCGTTAGGTTTTTGTTTTCATTTTTGCGTGCTCCTTTGGTTTTTTACAATAAACAAACTTCTTAACCCACCTGACAAAGTTTCTACAACCTTCACAGTGGACAAATGCAACTCTTTTCTCTCACTTTTTAAATCCAATATCAACACCATTCATAGGCGGCGATACCGTGCAATTAAACATTGCAATTGGTGCTAAGTGGAGCACCTGTCGTAGCGTGATCGGTTAAGTCGGTGGCATCGATGCTTAATTTCCCACGAAGCACCCACGGAGGAAAACATAAATCGGCGCCTATGACGCCATTTACAACAACTTGACCGCCTCCCCTGCTCCTTCAACAACCACACCTGCCTCCCCCCTCCACCCTCTCGGTCACTCTCTCATTTTTCTCCGCTGTCTCCCGCGGTCAGGGGGGTTAAGAAGTTTGTTTGTTGTAGAGCATTCTTAAAGGCGGTCCGTACACGCTTGGAGGTGAACCGTCGACCGCTACGTTTGCGACGGCGACGTACCGCGGACGTCGCGGCTCGCGCCTCTCGATGTTTAGCGCCGTTTGCCTCCCCGCCGCCCGGCTTCGGGTTCCGCTTCCGCGCGTTCCCCCGGGCGTCGGGGGCGACTGGCGTGGGAGGCTTGGACCCCGTCATAACTGCTTGCAGTTCTAGTTTATATATTAAAGTGCTTGTTTTAAGTTTGTATTATTGTTTTTTTAATACAGAGGCTCATTTGCATAGAAAGGGACCACCTTTGTGCCAGATATTTTCATATTACCTCATTTAAACACGTGCAAATAGCACAAGAGCACCCAGACACTATTTGCTAGGCAGCGCAGTTAGGGGAGCATTTCACCCTTTGCGAGTGTTTTAAGAATTACACAGCTTCTTGTTTGTGCAGGTTGAGCAGCTGCAAAAGCTGCGCAGTCGCACTTCACTTCAATCGCATAAGTTTTGGATTGTATCTACTTCTATTTTATATTTTAACTGTAAACCACTGTAACTTTGTTTTGAAAGGTGCTTCATAATGAAAGTTATTTTTATTAATATATATGTAATAACGTCCACCGCCACCGGCAGAAGTCTCTCATGTCGCAGGACGAATATTTGCCATTTTAAGAACTAACTTGTGAAGTTCACCATTTCAGTTAAATTCTCGTTATTTCATGAATCAGAATGTCACCTGAGTACATTTCTCTGCTTTCATCTTCAGATAAAAACATGAAACATGACCAATATAAGCACGTTTTATGACATTCAGGAAGTCGATTTATTGATCAGAAGGTGATTTCTCTTGCGCACAACGTTATATATCTGTGTATAAATTTCTTTGATAGATCATTTCTTTCCTTAAAAGTTAATCACAACTCTCATTTTCATTCCCAAAGTGTATTTCAGTTCTATCTGTAAGTCTCCATCAGTATCAGGGGGAGGCGAGTCGGTCCTCCACTTTATCAGCGGTCAGGTTGAGGGTGCAGGCTCTCAGGGCTTGGATCAGCTGTGCTGTTCGGGCCTCGGCTCCTTGACTCTTCCTCCACTCCTTCAGCAGCTCCCTCGTCGTCTCCTCCAGCTCTGTGGGATGCCTCCTGGAGATGGAGTCCAGCTTCACGTCATTCAAACCCAGTCGGCGGCCCAGTTTACGCCAAGACCTTCCCAGATGCTCGACGATCACCTCTGTGGCAACGTCCAGTTTGGCTGACAAAAGTAGAGGAAGACATTGTGGGTTTAGAGAAGAAAATATGTCCTTATTTGGGAAACAATGGACTCGTTTTTATGCAAAACATTAATGCAACTAATCCAACACCCTCCACAGGACAATGGTGATATTTGGCAGCTTATGGAGAACATTGGGAACTGTCTAGGGCTAATTAAAGAAAAAGGTCTGTCCCACTTCTCCTCTACATATGGAGTTAGACAGTCCTTCCAGAAAAATGTTGAGTTTTGTTGTGATTGTTGAGGGAAAAAATCCTTGATTATGCGGTACGTTTTCTTAAAAAATGCAATGGAATATGCGGGTTATTTATGCAATTTTATGTGATGAAATTACGGGAACTTGCAAAAATTGCGGTTTCATCATGGCTTCATCGCGGGGTTTGCAGCTTTTCGATGATGTTCACGTCGCGTAATGACGTCACTTCATAACGTCACTTCATAACATTCCCATGGTAACGGGAAAATGGCTGCTCTTGTGTGAAGTAAACGCAACATTTTTCAACTTTCTGCTAAGATATATGTGACTTTTTTTGCAACGAAAATGCGGGGATTATGAAATCACGCAAGCCCCGCATATTTTGCGCTGAAATCGGCAATTTATGCGGCGAAAGTGCGGTGTATTTGAAGAAATGCTGCCCCCGCATAAATATGCGGACTTTGGCTGATTATGTATTGAATTATACGATCGCATAATCGCGTTTTTCTGGAGGGACTGGTTAGAAGTATGTCTTTACATATTCATCTGTTCCAAGCAGTTCAGAAAGCTACATTTCACTTACATAGGCTATAGGGTTTGGTACTGAGACCCGTTGCCAATACTACACCGGTGCCTTAATGAGAAACGACCGATATCTACCGGACTGATTAACAACGCAGATTTCTGTGCCGCTGAAATGTCTGCACTGCTCTCCGATGCTCCGAAACGGACGTTAGAGGCAACAGAAACATCGCTGCATGTGATGTAGGGTTGCACGATATTGACAAAATGTGATATTGCGATATCAATTATGAATATTGCGATATCGATTATGAATATTGCAATATCGATATTAATTTCGATATTTTTAAACATATGTAAAATTACAAAAGTTATGGGAAAACGCATCAAAATAGATTCATAACAAATATAACACAAGGTTTATTTCAACTGACAGTCATATTAAACTGGTCCAACATGAATAAATAAATAACGACCAAGTCTAACAGGACATGTTTTACTACTATGTACAGTATAAAATAAATAACGAGAACAGGACACAACTTATCTTTCGCTTCTCTGATTCGTTATGTTTTTTTGTCTCTATCTATTTCTTCACTTACACTGTCACTATGTCGAAATATGCACACATGTCACGTGACACGCTCCATAGGGTTTGTCACGTAGTGGCCCCGTGCGCTGACGTGCACCAACATGTGCAAGTGGCACGGTAACTGGCCAATGAAACACGATCATTACAGCGTTTCAAGCGGGCTCTAAATCAAACACAACTAAGCCACACAGTCAGCGGACGGGACGCAGCGCTCCACAAAATAAACTAAATATTGCATACTTATTGCGACACTTTCGATATATTGCGATAACGATATTGAGTCGATATATCTTGCACCCCTAATGTGACGCTGGTTAACATTACACTTGACAGCAGTTATCGTTAGCATACCGTTAATATAATATTCCTTAATCCTTAATAAAATGCTGACAGCTAAACGGTGGAAAGTTATAACAAAGTTATTGTTATAACAGTCTTAAAAAATGAATTTATTTGGACCATATGGCCTTATCAATAAAAGAGCTGTTCTTCAATGTCGCCCACTGTCGTTTTGTAAAATATATATATTTCTTTTTATTATTATTTTTTTTTTAAATAATCAGTTCAGGCACCGTTTAGGCACCATTTTAAAAGTATCTTGCTTGGTAGGGCAAGTGAAAAAAAAATTCTACTTGCCCGAAGTCCATTTTTACTGGCTCTTATATATATATATATATATATATATATTTATTTATTTATCTACTGTATTAAGGACACAGAAAATGAACTTTCTGAATGGCAAGTAGGTGTTAACATTCATATATCAGGTATTGAATAGTAGTTTCAGTCAACAGTTTGATATATTGTATTGACTCAAATATAAGACTTTTTATCCCCCTATGAATATATAAGAAAAAGTCAGCTTGTCCTATATTTGGGGTCTAGACTTTTTAACACCAATATACATCTACAACAACAGGTTGGCTCCAAATAGCAGTAGCCTGAAAGTGCCTCTCATAACCGGAGCACTCAGAAAAACTCCCAACAGAGCCGGAGGCTGAAACATGCAGAGACACAGTGAGCATCCCCAACGAAGCCGCTCAAAAGTAGTTAGCCAAGTTAGGATGATGGTGAGCCAAGCAGTGAAAAAATATGGTGTCACAGTATTTAATGTACGGAGATGGCGAGCCCAAAAAGTCTTTAAAACGCCAACACTCAAAGAAAAGCGTACTGGGGCCCCCAAACTGGCCGCTTCCATGAGACTGACCAGAGGGTGCATAAATATGTGATTGAAAAACGAAAGGAGGGACTAATAAATAAAGAAATACATCTTTATTAAAAAAAGATTTGGTCCTCATAAAAAAAAAAAATTTCCCCAAAAGATGAGATGAGATGAGATGAGATGAAAAGGTGGAGGGGTCGTCCCATTATCGGGGTCGTCTTATATTTGGGTCAATTCGGTAGATTAAATTTTCCCTAGGTTTGTGCAAGAATTAGGTGCAAATATTTAAAGGGGGTTTAGGGGTTCTCCCTCAGAAAATGTAACATTTTTCAATAAAGAAAATAAATGCAATTCCTCATAATTTTGGAGCATTATTATTGTTATTGTTATTATTATTATTATTATTATTATTATTATTATTATTATTATTATTATATGTGGTGGGGATGGTGCAGTGGACATAACACGTCTTTGGTGTGGGAGATCTGGGTCCAATTCCCACTGTGATACATCAACCAATGTGTCCCTGAACAAGACACTTAACCCATAGTTGCTCCAGAGCCTCTAATATACAGTATAGCAATTGTAAGTCACATTGGATCAAAGCGTCAGCTAAATGACATGTAATGTAATGTAATGTAATGTACCATATCTGTGTCTAAAACATTGGAAAAGCTAGAGCAGATAATAACAGTAACAAAGAAGTCCTGGGGACCAACTACAATAAATGGATCTGAGAAAAGTCATTAAGTTAGTTTTGATGCTCACACTGATTTTTACATTCATTCAGCTTAGGTGGTGCACAAAACAACTTGGGTGCTGCACCTTATAAAGCCTTATGATAGCAGGGAACCCCCTGAAGCAGTTTGCAGGTGTAAAATTGGGCTTTATGAAACTGAGGAGGAACTTTTTCAAATGATAAATGAATGAAGCTAACCTAGGAAAAACATTGTCCAATTAATCAGTACTGTCGATAATTGTCGCCCAGTGCAAAACGGTCCTGACGGTTTAATGTAACGTTGACACAGAAAGCTAAATACTAGCTTCTTTAAGTATGGTAAGTCTGCTATGACATATTTGTGACAGGTTATGTTGTCTAGGTTAATGTCAAGTTGTCATATTACTAAGACATTGACAGGTTACATTGTCTTGTTAAATATATCAACGGGTATAACTACATTTTTTTTCAACCTATTTTTTGTGTGTAAGTGACTGATAGGAACAACAATCTTTGACATTGATCCAGTATTAAGTGTGAACGCTGTAACCGGCAGCCACAGACCGGGCTGCAATGTAACCCTATGGGGCAAATGTTCAGCTTCAGTTTGGTCCACTAAACGTGCTGTTTTACCACTGAAAGGCTAAGATTACCATTCTTAGTATCTGACAACATTATGGAAAGGATCCCTACAGAGATAGACCTTTTTAAAACCTCTTTGAGACCTTTCTGTTTAACCAGAAACAGCTCTGAAGTTGCTAGTGCTAAACCCACCAGACTCCATTTAAAGAAACAATACTTTTAGCGTGCATAGAGCCTACATATTTTCACATGTAAATCGGTAAGCTATGTGTTTATTTCATCCAAAGCTAGAGTTGTGATGGTTGGAAAAGTGGAAAGACAACCCAAAGCGGCATTTTTAATAGTTTTCTTTTGTTTCTGTTGACTTTGAATGAAGTGTATTTTACGATGCTAAAATTACTATTTATTTACATGGAGTCTGGTGGCTTTAGCGAACGCAATTTCGAGGATGTTTTAAAAAAAGGATCTTACTCGTTAAAAGAAAGGTCGACCTCCTTAGAAATCCTTACCATAATGTTGTCAGACACTTAGAATATTAATCTGAGCCTGTCAGTGGCAAAACAAGCACTTTTGTGAAGGTACATACAAGCTGGACACAACCCTAATAACTTACATTGTAGCTTGTTTCGACGCTGCCGACTGCAGCGATCTCGCTTAATACTGGACCGATGTCAAATATTGTTGTTCCCATCAGTCACTTAGACACAAAAACATAGGAAAATAGGGCCCAGGTTGAAAAAAGGTCAGATGCTTTCTGAGCCTCATACCAACTGTATGACACTCACAGACTACAGTTAGACTGGCATGACTCTCAGTGAATTACATATCAAGCTATGACACCAGAAACAATGAATTTAATATCCATGAACACACTGAGCTTAAGATTACAGGTTTACATCGACTGTATCAGGGATAACATAACTGTGGGAGCAACGTAGAACTACGACCTCAGAAAAAGAACTGTGAAATGTGGGGGCTTCACATTGGCTGAAAAAGCACTGAGTTCCCTACGTGTGAAGGGACTATTCTGCCATTTTCAACCACTCAAAGAAAAAGTAGTAGCCTAATAATAGCAATATAGCAGTAGCCCAACGTTAGTAGGCTAGTAGCTCTTCCTTAAACCGTTCCTTGAGTCGCCTGAATACCGGTAGTTAGGTTTAAGGTTTGGCTCAGGTTTATGTAACGTTAGGGGGGGGGAAAGGAACAGAGTTCGACGGGGGAACACAACTCGTTACAACACCGGCCCTGTAGCTCTACAGCGCGTGTGGTTCGTAGCCTACCTTTCTCGTCGTCGTCCGGTTGTTCGTCGGTGCTTTCACGCTGGCTTTCAAAATTGTTCAATTTGTTTGACAGGTCGTGTCGATTAATGTGTATGAGCGAATCGGACAGGAACTTGGTGTTGTCGGCTCCCAGTTTGCCTCTCTCAATCAGAAGCTGGAACAGTTGGACTCCGGTCTTGACATCATTCCGCTGCCTTTTCCCGATGATGTCTTTATATAGAAACGTTAAATCCTCCAGCTCCTTAGCCGACAGCTGGGTAGATATATCCAGTAAAACGGCGTTGAACTGTAAAGAGCTCATGTCTGCAGCTCCACTGAGACGCCGATGTGATCTAAACTAACTAGGAAACACTCGAATTTTACTTTCACTTCCGCCTCTGTCACATACTTCAGACTCCTGTGCAGGGGCGATTCTAGGATCAGACCTTTAGGGGGGGCTCAGCCCCTAATGAGAATGTGACACGGATACAGTGCCTTGCAAAAGTGTTAACCCCCCCCCTAAGATGAATAATCACCTTAGTTGATATTGCACTTTAGTGATAGGAATCAGCATTTAATCAAAGTACCAACATTTTTGTAAATCTGTTACATTGAATTCTGTGAAAACTCTGAACAAAGCCTCTCTCATCTGTTTTAATTGATATCATAAAGTTGTATCATACATTTTAAACAAACTGTTTTCCTTTCTGAAGATTTATCTGCGTGAACCTACCTTGAACCAACTCTCCCTTCCTCTGGAGCCTCTTTTTTTTTTAATTTACATAAATACTACTCTCACGTCATCTAAGTGACTGGAGCGATTGTTAGAAAATGTATTTATCCTTGTGCAAGGGTGTAACTTTAGTTTCAACCAGGGGCGATTCTAGGATCAAACCTTTAGGGGGGCTCAGCCCCTAATAACAATGTGACACTGATACAGTGCCTGGCAAAAGTGTTAACCCCTCCCCTGCTAAATCACTAATTTCACTGGATAACAATGAATATATGTATTTATTATTATAACAGAAGATAAATGAAAAATATTGAACATGTGAAAAAAAAAAACGACGAAAGTCCCTTGGACTACCAGAATCAAATGAAATGATAATGAGGTGTAAACAATAAATAAATTAAAAAAATAAAACTTTCCTCGACTGGCATAGCATTGGACAGCGACACAGGATGTTAAAACGGTTTCTTTGAACCTGTAATTGTTTGCCCTCTGTCTCTAACAGACAAGTTTGCAAACTCTAAAATTGATTAAAAAAAAAAAAAAAATAAAAAATGGATTTGTTTTTTATCATTATAACTTTTAGGGGAGCTGAGATGAAATTTAGGGTTTGAGCCCCCCTAAAAAAGGGTCCAAAATCGGCACTGGTGTCAACATTGGGGGGATTGAGATCTCCACCTACTTAGCGAAAACGTTTGTTTCAACATTAGGGCGGACAAATTATAACCGGGGTGTTTAGTAGTCGTCCCCCAAGACATTTTCAACATCAAATTTTCCTGCATTCTGGTGAATTTCTCTGCAACAATTTGTGCCTTTTTTGCATGCAAATGTCTTTGTTTATGTAAATATAACTATTAATCTGCTGTATTGTTCCAAACTTTCTGCAGATTCAAAACCTTACACGTGTTTCGGGATTTTTTCTTTTTTTAGGAATTGTGCACATCTTATCAATACAAATATTTGCTTGCCACAGCATTTCAACTCTGACTCCATTACCCCAGCCAGTTTGTCCTATATATTATTATAGCACATAGGCCTTAATTTAGGCCTATGTCCTTGTGTGTCTCATTAAACCTTCAGAACACTGTGACCTGAACCCTTCTTGGCGCCACTTTGTTCTCCGATATCTCGTTTTCAGAATCAACTCGGAGAGGTCAAGCCAGCGGATAGGATACAAACCACAAAACAATCGTGATCAGATCATTTCCTATAACAAAAAGAAAGTGAATTTTCAATAAGTGTACACTCCAGGCAGTTCATCTCTCATTTATTTACAGTAAGTTTAAACACAAAAAGACCCAGAGAGTATCAGAGACAGACAAATAGGTTATACATGCATTTACACTCACGCATGTTGGGAAATGTGCTTTGACATACATTAGAATAGATATAAGCATGTCACAACGTGCTTATTGATGCTGTAAATACAACATGGCAACAGTCAGGCAAGAGGACATCTCATGAAGGAGGGGCACATGTGACATCAGGTTATAAGAGATTCAGAGGAAGGAAATATTATAGCTAACACAGGCTCCACACAGCCCCGTGGCAGCATGTATGGCATAATCTATCACTGAATATCAACACTAACCCTACTTACATACAGAGTAGTAATAGTATTAAGATTAGCTAGAAATAAAATGTGCAGTCTTTGCTCAAAAGAGCAAATCATATCCCAAAAAATAGTAATGTCTATCACGATCAAATGTCTTTGTAGTCTGTATCGGAAGATGTTTTCCCAGGCATCTTTCCAGATACAGCGACATAGGTCCATATTGATGGTTACTAGAACATTAAATCATGGATTCTAAAATAAGACACTAAGATAAAGTATATCACTGTTAGTGTGAAAGTCTCTCGTTGACAGATCAGTGGTCCCCTGTGGGCTGATAATTCCCTTTCAATACATTAAATGCATTGTTATGAAATTTAAAAAAGAAAGAGATTTACAACATGTTAAACTACAAGAGAACATTTTATAATACATTCAGGGTCTGGGTTGAGGGCTTAAAGGGGCTGTAGTGGATATTCAGAAAATGAAGTGGTCTGGGATTGCGTCCACACGGCTCTCACAGACCATCCCCCAATCTGTTAAATACCAACGCTTTGTCACGGCCCTCGACGGCTGATATCGCCAAACAAGGAATCATAGACTGTCAAAATAATGGACGAAGCTTCTAGGTCTGAAAAGTTAAGCCAGTGTCGAAGTGCCTTGAACTCACATTCTATCTCATTTCCAGCAGGGGGAAACTCCACTGGTTGCAAAAAAAATATGTTTCTATAGAAGTCTATGAGAAAACCTGTACATGCAGATGAACGGCTGCAGTACCTGGAAGTCCGCGTTTACTGGCAGGTTATTCTCGCATTGCCAGACCTTCCTCCACAGCGCTGCGGAGGAAGGTCTAGTTCACACAACATTCCAGGATGGGAGAAAAAAAACATACTCTGGTTTATTGGCATTTCTTTAAACCAATCACAATCGTCTTGGGCGGTGCTAAGCGCCGGATGAAGCAACGGTGCCTCTGCAAAATAGCCTCGGGAAGGAACTTGTTTTGGTGGAACAAGTGTAACGTTCAAAGGTTGTTTTAGTCGTGCGACAGAAAACTCAGATTGGACAGATAATCTAGCTAGCTGTCTGGATTTACCCTGCAGAGATCTGAGGAGCAGTTAATCCTAGTCCTCAGAAATCCACCAGAGTTTAAAATGTCAACGCAAAGAAAGCAGAAGGTGACGTACATCCGGCGAAATGAGGGACATCCGGCGGAAATTCTGGCGGCACCGGAACTGTCCCGGGAGTGAAACGTCGACGACATAGACTACCAGCAGGTCAGCTGGATGACTTGGTTCAGAAAGGTTGGAAATCATCAACTTTCCCTCTTTAGCGTTTAGCTTCACGCATCGCCATTACAACCATAAACAACCCTCTCGTTAAAAACCGTCACGTCCGGTTGCAAAAAAACAAGACAGCGTATCGCCAAACTCGAGGCTTCAAAAACACAGTCCACAAACCAATGGGTGACGTCACTGATGCTACGTCTATTCTTTTTATGTCTCTGTAAGGAACTAACAGCACGCGCAGCCTGACCTGCAATCAAAACGGAGAAGCTCGGATCACAACACACAGCGAGTGTGACTTCATTCTTTGCTCAGGCTGCCATTACTTTACACTACAAATAATTTTTTGCTGCTATATTAATATTCTGAATATTGAATACAGCCCCTTTAAATCAGGGGTAGTTCAATATATTTACAACAGGGGGCAGGACTTGACACATGGATGAGTGTAGACTGTACTTGTTAGCCTTATTTCAATCCACCGTACATTTACGTTCTTCAAAGTGGTATCCAGTCACTCCCACATATGTTTTTGCAGTTTGATAAATAGAAAACAAAATAAGATTCAGTCTTTGTGCTTGATTAGTTAAAGAGTTGCAGCTTTAAGAAAATGCAGAGTGAATTTATAAGGTTAACATAAGGCAAGATAATAGTATAGAAACAGTGTTTCCTTTTCTGGTTCGACTGATACACTGTATCCCCTTAAAACTGCTAAATGGAAATCTCAAATGAGCCAGCGATAGTTTAGGGAGAATATAAGGCAGGGTAGGAGTCAGTAAAGCAGTCGCTTCGCTCAACAACACTGGGGTGCCCTTGAGCAAGACACATGTGCTGCATTCCAGAGTCAACGAGTGTTCCTACTTAAGTAAAAAAACAAATGTAGAGTCCTTTTAAATAAAGAGCTCATGTTGATATTAATGTGGCAAAATTCCTCAATCCCATTTGTTCCAAGATGCAGTTTTCTGATGTTTTATGAGCATGATGGCACACACTGTAATATATGCACTTCCTTGTACCACTACATGTGACTTCAAACATTAGTACATTAATTCCAATTTTAGTGCACAACCTTAAATCTATCAGCACACCTGTCGTTAATTATTTAATAAATACAGCTGAGCATCTCTTAACGGTAGACAAAGGTGTGAATGGCATTCATGGTTTTAATCAGCGAGACAAATACGTTTACTTGTCATCTTCTGGGCTCTTGCATAAGCCAACATTTCCCATTGGTGGTTCAAAAGTGACGGATGAGGAATTCTGTCAAGAGTTATCAATTTGGTCTGGAGAAACTCTGCAAGGTGACATCACTAAACTGCACTCTGCCCTGGAGTGCACATGATCCAAAAGACACCAAATGAACAAGTGAGGCAAAAGATTGAATGCTGGACTCTCTTCCTGTGAACAGAGAGCTTCCTTGCAGATATTTAAACTTGCATGAACTGATTTTGTGGCCGCTGTGGGGCAGCAGACGCAAGCTGAAAACACAACACTGACATATCATCCCTTTTTAAGTTGATATGGTGAACTTGTTAGCAAACAGTTGCATTTACAAGTCCAGCAGACACAGAGTAGCATTAACATTCATTTCGAGTCATGTTAATTATAGCAGCTAATCATCAAAAAATATACACTAAAAATAGATGATATTACAATGTGTAGTGTAAAAGGCGTTGCTTGTAGTGATAAACCCACAGAGAGAAATAATTATCAACAGCCCACTTTAGCCCTGCAGAGCCTTTTAGCATCTTGCAGCTCATTGTTTTGGTTTTACGGCCCACAAACTTCTTTGCATCGACCTTTGTTTCCGGCAGCAGGTATATGTTTTCTCTGATAAACCCACTCCACGCTGTACATCTGCTCAACACCACAGAGCAGACAGATAAAGGGATCAGTTGAGCTTATAACAAGTTCCTGAGAACTTTTTCTTTTGAGAAGTTCCTCAAAAAGCCTGAGAAAAATATATTAGCTGCTTGAGCTAAAATGACAGTTAAAAACTGGAATGGGTGGCCACAAACACTCACAATGAATCCTAACGTTGCTCTGTGTTGGATGTGTAAATAATTGTTTGCCAATTGTCTTTTTATTGCGACAATATGTCAGTGTTTTTGTTCAGCTTGGTCTGCTGCCCCCATGTGGCAAATAAAAGAAATGTGGTTAATAAAGCTTTAAGAAATAGAATGATTTGATGTAATAGCAAATTTGGCAAATGTATCTCTATACTCAATAATAGCAGAGTTTGGTAAGGTTTAACAGGACATTTACAGGAACTATCTACAGCATGACATCACTTTGTGGTTTTTTTTTTGCTGTAAATCTTGTCAGTGGCAGTTTTAAGAATTCCAGTTCATTGGAATGGATAATGTGACTTGTGCTTTATTTTTTTTAATTTATTTTTTAGGAATAATGCCACTGACCACAGTTAGTAACAAATGTAAAAATGAGCAAAATGGTGCTCATACAAGAGAATAGTACAAATCAACAGGCCGCTGGACAAAACCTTGCTGTTCATCTCCAAAAACCAAAGCACATGTACTTGACCATGTTGCATATTCAAAAAAGTACATAGATAAATTCCTGCTTTTGTAAATAATTGTGCAAAAAAAAAAAAAAATAAATAAAAGAAAGGCCTATCTAAGCTTTACGCATTGATGGCAGGAGGGAGGTTCTCACCAGTAAGACATCAGGAGGAAAATCTCCCCAGCAGGACCCTTTGGACAGACGCTGTCTTCAATACAAACGCTGTTTTCAGGTCCCGTGGGAGACGTTGCAGGTATGAACTGGATGCTTGAAAATAGGATTCATAATCGGTTGCAGGTGGGGTTTGGCAATGTTTTCTTAGGCGTTCTGAATGATGATGTCATTGACAAGGAATTTCCCCAGAGTCAAGTGAAGCTAATGGCTTGTTCCCTTCAATTCCAGTACTGTACATCCACTAAATAATGTTTTGTGATCATACATGCTATGGGTGTTGTCTAACTACTTGCTGGATTTTTGGTTAATGGCTGACCATGTCTGGCCTGCTGTAAAATGCTTCATCTTAACATGGGAAGATTTTTAAAAACAGGTAAACAACTAGTTTCTAAGGTGAAGGAATTCTGACGTGAATGCGTCAGAGTTTTGGTTTTAACTGTCAGGTCATTCTTGCAAATATTCCCAAACAACATGAACGCAGAAAAAGCACTTTTGCTTATTATTAAAAACTGATCATGTCTTAAAACCTCTAACCTTTAACAGCTAACTTTATGCAGCTGATTCCCTTATGGACAGTTTGTATACAGGTGCTGTGTTTTTTCTCGCAGCTAGCAGTTTAACAGCAGTTGGCGTGCGAGACTGGCCGTGAACGGGGCCGCGGCGGGCTCTGATTGGCTGACGAGGGGGAGTTGCAGTTGTCCTGGTTGTGGTTTTCCCGCGCTGCGAGCCTTTTGCCCTGCTCCTCCTTCATGAACAGCTCCACCATGAGGATCTTCTCCTTGTGGATCTGGAGGCTGATGTCCTTGGGGATGTCTGGGATCAGCCAGTCCACAAAGTCACTCATAAGCATCACCACGTTCTGCCCAGGACAGAGGAAACACAGAGCAAGTGGGAACACCTCAGAAAGGAACATCTCAGGGGTTGTATTTGCTATAATGACCTATAATGCCTCGCTCTACATTATCCTGCTTATTACATGGCTACTTACAAAATAAATCAATCATTTGACACAAAATATTGATTTAAAAAGGATTTTAGGGGCGCTCTGTTAGCTCCCTTGTTGAGTGTGCGCCCCATGTACCGAGGCTCAGTCCTTACCGCAGCGGCCCGGGTTCGACTCCGACCAGCGACCCTTTGCTGTGTGTCTTCCCCCTCTCTTTCCCCCCTTTCCTGTCTACAACTGTCCCGTCAATTAAAGGCTAAAATGCCCAAATAATAATGTAAAAAATTAATTAATAAAAAAGGATTTTATTGATTTAAAAAAGATTATATTGCTTCTGCTAAAGAAAATCATTCCGCAGACATTCCGTCTCTACGGTTGGAACACTGCGTTCATAGCAACGTTAAAGGTGCTCTAAGCGATGGGTCGCGTTTTTTAGGCTACAACATGTTTTGTCACATACAGCAAATATCTCCTCACTATCTGCGAGCTGCCGGTCCCCTGAACACACTGTAAAAAAACACAATCTATGTAGACAGCCCAGGCTCCAAAAAAGGCAACAAAAACAAACTGGCCAACCTGCACCACTAAACATAACAAACAGTGTTCCAGCCAATAACCGACAAGAAGGATTTGGGGGTGGGGGTTGGGGGGGGTTAGTGCCATGGATGTATTAGTGCGCGGAAGGGAAGGGGAGGGGACGGGATGAGGAGGAGGGAGGGGCGAGCTTGTTTGAAAATACTTTGAACGTCACCCAACGTCGCTTAGAGCACCTTTAACTCTGTAACCTTAGCTGTTACATGCAACCCTCCATCTGTCACTCAACACCACAGTATCTCTGTCATAACGAATTAGCAGACCGCAGAATGCCGTCGAATTCAAGCCGTGTAATAAGTCCTAGTAACATTGAAGCAAGTCTACAGACCCAATCGCGTTGTTTTGTTTAGAGCAACTTCCAGTTAGAAAACTCCTGCGTCCAGTACAGACAATTTAACGGCGTTGAGCAAACAGGGACGACAAACAGCTGGATCTACTCTCATCTCCTTCATCTAAAATGTCTGATGCTTTCATATGTCAACACTTTGACTAACGTTGGCTTGGAGAGCTAATTTACCTGTTGGGCCAAGAAAATGACACCACCCAAACTAGCAGTCAGTCCGACCGGCGGTGAGATGATGCTGTTTCCTAACGCTAGATTTGGTTTTTAAAAAAAGACATTAGCAAAGCTACACAGGAGAGAAAATAAGCACAGCAGAGAGGTCAGACAGGTCAGACCACCGTGTTTAGCTATATATCTTTAAACGTTATAGTCACAGCTGAATATGACAGCAGAAATAAACAAGTTTGCTGATTTTAAACATATCTGCAACTCAAATCGGCTATTTATCTACCTGGAAGTGATTTTTGTGTTAGCGCAACGTCACTATAAAGAGTTTTAAGCCTGGAACCAAGTCAACCAGCTACGAGATGAATGATGACTGTATAACATTTGATTCGGCGCAAAAGAACATTTTGAAAACGCCAAAAAAGGAAAGGTACAAGACTGTGTAGAGAAATTATCGTAGACTTGTGCCTAAGATTGTGGGTAGTGTAGTACTCACAGCTCATGGTCAGTCTACCTCGGATGGTTTAGACATTATGGCTATAAATATTATATATATTACTAATGGAGAAAATGAATGGGACTTTTACTACCAGAACCACACTTGTTGAGCTCTATAAGCATCATTCCGTGTATGAGAAAAAAACTTAATGAACCGAAAGCCTAACAAAATGGAAACATTTAAGGTTAACTTCAGACCTCCTGAGTGGCCTAACTATGGAGGAGTGGATTGACCAGTACCCATCTCCGGAGCAGCGGAGGTCTGCAGAGATCCCCAGGCCTCCGCTGCTCCGCTCCGCGAGGAGCTCTGTGCGCTGCTGCTACGGAAGGAAGCCACACCGTTCATCTGCACACACTGCCATGACACAGAGCTGGTTCAAAATTGTCAAAACAGCCCTTTAGGCGCTATATTTATAATATTTCAACCGCTATACCTGGCTGTCAGACAGCACTTCCCGACAGGGAACTGAAGCTGTTATTTCTGCTCTCTCTTTTACCTCGCAGGACACGGGAGGTGCTGGTCTACCGGTGCCTCCATTTAAGCAGATATAATCCCAATACCACAGTCCTGAGCTATTGCTGAAACATACGCCAGGAACACACAAATCCATGTGGTTCCATGTAAATTAAAGGTCCCATGGCATGAAAACTTCACTTTATGAGGTTTTTTAACATTAATATGCGTTCCCCCAGCCTGCCTATGGTCCCCCAGTGGCTAGAAATGGCGATAGGTGTAAACCGAGCCCTGGGTATCCTGCTCTGCCTTTGAGAAAATGAAAGCTTAGGGCCGATCTGGATTCTGCTCCTTATGAGCTCATAATCCCCTCCTCCTCAATAGCTACAGACACAGAAATGGCACATACTAAGGAAAGCTCATTGTGGGACTGGCTCTAGTGTAATTCTGCACCAAGGCTGAATTTCAGGAAAGCGACTTCAGATACAGTATTAGGGACCACTAAGGCCTATATAAAAGAGACTTCAGATACAGTATTAGGGGACCACTAAGGCCTATATAAAAGAGACTTCAGATACAGTATTAGGGGACCACTAAGGTCTAAATAAAAGAGACTTCAGATACAGTATTAGGGACCACTAAGGTCTATATAAAAGAGACTTCAGATACAGTATTAGGGGACCACTAAGGCCTATATAAAAGAGACTTCAGATACAGTATTAGGGGACCACTAAGGCCTATATAAAAGAGACTTCAGATACAGTATTAGGGGACCACTAAGGCCTATATAAAAGATACTTCAGATACAGTATTAGGGGACCACTAAGGCCTATATAAAAGAGACTTCAGATACAGTATTAGGGGACCACTAAGGCCTATATAAAAGAGACTTCAGATACAGTATTAGGGGACCACTAAGGTCTATATAAGGGACCACTAAGGTCTATATAAAAGAGACTTCAGATACAGTATTAGGGGACCACTAAGGTCTATATAAAAGAGACTTCAGATACAGTATTAGGGGACCACTAAGGTCTATATAAAAGCATCCAAAGAGCACGATGTCATGGGACCTTTAAGCATCATTTAATTTTATTAAAGCAACAGCGATAAATAGCGAATAGGACTGATTCAAATATGCAGGTGGACGTTTCATATGAAGGTAACAGTAGTAGGCCTACTTGTTGACTGGAGAATAATGTGAAATCAATCAAATCGGAAAATTAAAACTCGGTCACATGCAAGTCTACAGAGACTCATTCCTTATGTTTTCACTCAATAAATGACCTCATATTTCCCTCAGAGGCTAAAAATTCATCAAATATGTATGAGTTGTTTGCATGTTTGTGTGCTTGGTCCACATAAATAATGGATGGCAAAGTGAGAGACATGCCTATAAAAAAGCATGTCGAGGCATGCAGTATGTGTGCTTGGATATTAATATCTGTGTGTTGTTCCAAACCTGAAAGACAACAACGAAGGCGAGGCGAGCGGCCAGAACGACCCAGAACTCCTTGGAGAGTTCATATGGTGTGCTGGCCCAGGGAGGCTCTCTGTAGTCCTTATATCTGGAGACAGAAGGACAAACCACTTATTTAAAGACACATTTTAAAAGATTTCATTTGATGCTTTACAATTTGTCCATTTTTTCACCTACTCCCGCATAAAAACGAAGATTATCTATATCACAAAAGGTAAAAATATAGACGACAACACTGTATGACAGTACATGCAATATAGGTCTATGACAGCTGACAGCTTGGGAGGTTTTGGCGTGACAATGATCCATTTTTTTTAATGATTATTTTAGGCCTTTATTTATATAGGACAGCTGAAGACATGAAAGAGGAAATAGAGGGGGAATGACATGCAGCAAAAGGCCGCAGGGTGGAGTCAAACCCGCAGCCGCAAGGAGTAAACCTCCATATACGGGTGCCTGCTCTACCAGGTGAGCTACCCAGGCACCCAAGAATGATCCACTTTAATAGGGCTGTCAAAATGAACGCGATGATTAGGAGTTAAAGCAAATTCCTTTTAACGCCACACATTTTTTTGACACATTATTAATGCACGCGCATTCTGTGATTTGTACCTCAGGCCGCTCCGTAGTTTGGTAAATCAGGAAGCGATGCAGCAGTAATGTGGCTGGCTAGCAGAAACAAAGCTCCTTGAGCAAGTTGAGTTTCAACGCCCTCCCAGATGGTTCTCTCCAAAAGACTAAAGTTATTTGCATGTACTGTCAATGTGAACTGAGTTACCGGCGGAGTAGTTGAGTCTCAAATACCACTAAAAACAAGAAAAATATCTAAAGTACATCTTGAACAGATAAAAAGTGCGCGAATAATTTGCGATTGATCACGATTCAATATTTTAATCGATTGACAGCTACGATTTAAAAATATATCAATGATTGTCCCAACACACCAGCAGAACTAAGTGCAGCCCGGCTGTAAAGTGAATCCTTACCTGCATATGTCTACCCTGTAGCCCAGGTGCATTGGCTGCAGAGGGTCTGTGCCCGGCTGGAAGTCACTGACGTTGAAGTAAGACAGAGTGTGATCAACGAAGCCGTGCATGGTGCCGTCAACGCTGAACATGTACTGGTAGACCAGCCGTGGGATGAAGTCGGAGGTGAAGGAGATGACAAAGGCCTGCGGGACAGAGAACTGCGTATCTGCTCAGTGTCTTCATGAAATCAAAAGACCAGGGTAAACGAATTCCTAGCATACACTAGAAGACTCTGACAAGACTTGTACCGTTGACATGTACAAAGACAATTAAAGGCTAATATCTTACTATTATGACAGATTGTCTTTAGACGTGAGACGTGTCAGACTTTAGTCTTTTCAAAATTTGGAGAGCTCTTCTGTTCAGTGAAAGACAGATTTTACAATAAAAACAAAACAAGACATCACATAGGGCAAAACATTTAAATAAATGCATACATCAATAAATAAGAATCGCACATGAGAGGGGGTCAGTGATGAGATAAAATAGTAAGTCCTTTTCATATTCAGACTCCACTACCAAGACTTAAAACTTATGATATTATCAAACACAATTGATTTTGTCGGAACGTCAGACTTAAGACTGACTCAGACTGAGTTTTATGACCACCGGCACCAAACGATTGAGATGACGGGAGCACACCCCAAATCTAGCAAGACTCATGATTTCATTCCGATATTGGAAAGTCTGTGAAAAGAAGCCGCTTGAAAAGTTTGGTGTAAGGTCTGTGTAAGACTCCTTCCTGATTTCTAGATTTACAGAACCAAAGCACTCCATAAGGTGACACTATAGACTGCATAAATCTGACACTGACACGTTCATCCATTTTCATTTTTCAGACACGTTAGTGACTGTAAAGATACAAGACTTACGTTAACGATGACTGCTACCTTGCTGAGGCCTCTCAACAGGTTGTACCAGATACCTGCAGAAGGACAAAGGGACTGTGATTAAGGTGCAAACAGCAGCTCCATGTCCACATGCCAATGTTGTATACAGTAGGGTCAGTGACTGCCAGCCACCACTAGATGGCACAAGCACAGAGGTGGAAAGACTGAACTGTGTGTCGAGTTGTAGGAACGCTACAGTTAGTTGTGGTTTTAATCCATTTCTATTTGGTTCTGAGACTGATTTCGTACGTGCACACTCCATGTTAGTATACATGTGTAAACCATCCAGAGCTCTCATCTCAGGTCATCTGAGTCAGAACCCAAACTAAACAGGGAGAAGCAGCGTTCAGTTTTTATGCACCACACATCTGGAACAAACTTCCAGGTTTGCTGCAACTCTTTTAAATCAAGGCTGAAGACTTTTCTGTTTGATGCTGCCATTATAATTATTATTTTTTTCTTTTGGGCATGTCCACCTTTAATCATTAAGACAGCTTAGACATGAAAGGGGAGAGAGAGCGGGAAGACATGCAGGAAATTGCTGCAGGTTGGATTCAGAACCCTGAGCCTCTGCGTCAAAGAATGAACCTCTATATATGGGCGAGCACTCTACAAACTGAGCTAACCCAAAGCCCAATGCTGCCTATTTTATTCTTGGATTTCATAGATGTCTTATTCTATTTTAGAATGTTTTTCATTGTGTTTATCCGCTCTTTCATGTTTTATGTGAAGCACTTTGAATTGCCTTGTTGCTGAAATGTGCTAAATAAAGCTGCCTTGCCTTGCCTACCTCAGATCTTGCAACAAAACAGTGCTAGCAGTCCCCCAATCTAAAACTACAGGAGATTGTGCATTTCCTGCCAGGGCCCCCAAACTGTGTAAACAGCCTTCCTGTAGAAATATGCCTTTCTACTTCAGTGACTTCCTTTAAATCTCTACTAAAAACTATTATTTTTATAAACTTGCATTTCTTGTTAATTGGTCTTTACATTCCCTGTCACGTTTGACTTCTTTGTATTGTACCAATCATTTTTCATTAATGATTGTTTTTTGTGAAGTCCTTTGTAAATTTGTTTTGAAAAGTGTTATACAAATAAAGCTTATTAGTAGTATGTATGTATGTATTAATAATTATGTAAAATATACTGGATGTTTGGTACATTTAAAGATGGTCTGACGTCAGAGTCCTTATGTCAGCACCTTCAGTTAAAGGACAGATTAATGTTTTTAAAACAATATTCACATGCTCGTCTGTACGTTGAAACTTGTCTGAGGTAGTTACATTTCAAATACAGAGAGCCCACACAGAGTGAGGTATCAAAACCGATCGCATATCTCTTCTCCTTCGTGCACAGGCTTTTCTTTTGGATTTTTCACCCTAATGAAGGCGATGTAGCCAAAATATTATTTCAGTTGGGGTGGTGGACACCTACCGATGTCTTTGGCTTTGGCTGCAATCGGCCTGCGCAGCTCCATAACAAACTTCTTGGCATCCAGGCGAATCTCGATGATGTTGTTCAGCAGAGCGAAGAGCGGAGCCAGAGGGAAGGAGGCCACGAATAGAGTCACCATCCCAAACTGGATGACTGAAGACACAGACGACAGAAGAAATTAGCAGAAGTTTCTGGACACATTGTATTTTGCCTCAAGAGAAAGAGAGAAGAGAAACTGACTGTGGGCTCACTGTGATCCACCAAGTTTGGGTGAAATGTGTGGGGCCAAAAAGCTGCATGAAAGCTCCATTGCCACTGCATACATATACAAATAACCTGCTAAACTGCTCGATTCAGATTAAAAAAACTTTATTGTCTGTCATGACAGAAAATCGTCTTAGATATGGCTCCAACATACACTACAAAAACAAACTCGGACAGTAAATAGCAATAGCTTATACAAATAATTTACACAGGGTAAAAATTATAGTATGTGTGTGCAAAGTTGCATAGTTGGGTGTGTGGGTCATGCCTTTATGGCAGTGGGAATGAAGGTGTGTTTTTAAGTGTTTTTCTTCATGTGTACATGTTCAGCTGAGTATCTTTAAAGCTGTTCTGTTGGAACAGATGGATGGAGTAGCGACCTTTAGAGCTCGACTGATGAGATTTGCAGATTGGAGCTCTGCTGCAGCAGAGGCTGAAATCTCAGTTAAATGAAAGCTGCGTTCATTATTATTTTGTAACTCGGGAGCAGCAGAACAAACTTAGAATACAACATCTGACTATATTCACTGATTAAAGCTGTTAACAAACAGTTGCCTATTTATGCATCCAGCTAACACAGAGCAACATTAGCATTCATTTGGAGTTGTGTCTAGGATTATGATGAGAAATCCCCAGCAGCAAGATATTTCTATGCTTATCATAATGATATGGTTTCATGGGCTAATGAGGTTGTTCAGGCAATCAAGAAATGAATTAGGTACTGCAGAGAGAGAGAGTGATCTTGAATTTGTTATGCCGGTACATGATGCCCTCTGGCATTGATGGAGATTTCTTATGAAATGAAACCGATTTTTTTGGTAATCTTTAATCTTTTAATTACTTTCAGGGACATTTGTGTTGCGAGGTCCTACAGCATTTGATCGTTGTTGTTTAAAGTATGGCTCCTTCAGCTGCTTACATTGTTGGGCTTCATTATGTTATGCAGCTAACCTGGGTTTGGTTTTCACAGTTTGCACGTTGGGTTTGTTACTATGATCGACTCCTTTCACATTTGATCCATTGTTAATATAAAGATATTGATGAGTGCAGCTTTAAAGATGCAGTAAGTAAAACTTATAAAACGTTCTGTCATATTTGCTGAAACTGACCCTATGTTTGAGTAGAAGTACATGAAGCAGGTAATTTAAAAAAAAAAAAAAATCTGACTCCTCTGGCACCACCTACAGCCTGTAGTGCGATTTGCAAAAATCCACCACTCCCTGTTCAGATGCACCAATCAGGGCCAGTGGGGGTGTCTAACTGCATGTCAATCACTGCTCATGCACAGGCTTTCATTGTCCCTTGTGGGGGGAGGGGCTTAGGAGACCGTTTTGGCCTTTAGCAGAAAGGGGGGAGGGACTGAGAAGTTGTCAATGTTCAATTTTTTTTGCTAAGACCTGGATCTTCACAATCCTACCTACAGCACCTTTAAGGTCTATTATCCATGACATTCATATACTGTACACACGTGCTCATTTTGTTACTTTCTATTACTGGCTGAAATAATGCAAAAGTGAGTCAATACTCATCAGTTTAGAAGGTTAAATGATTATTATGCTAATATACTGTGTATTGAACAGGTAGTGACGGTCAAATGACGCCTCACGAAGCTTCGTGAAGCGTTTTCTTTATTTCCTGAGCCCACTAGATGGAGCTCTCTGTTTAACAAGAGGTTCAAAGCACACTGAATTGTAGTGATGTCCAAATGAAGCTTCATGAACCATTACTTGTATTTGTTGACGCAACTATTTGGCGCTCTTGGTTCAAAGAAAAATCAGTGCTTTCAACCCTTTGTTGAACAGAGAGCGCCATCTACTGGGCTCAGCAAATAAAGAAAATGCTTCACAAAGCTTCACTTGGGCATCTCTACTGAATTGCCATTCCTTGAGCATTTTTCTTTAAAACAAAAGCACCATCCAGTGGGCTCGGAAAATAAAGAAAATGAATCACAAAGCTTCACGAGGCTTAATTTGGCCATCACTACACACAGGAACCAGAGTTTGTTACACCTGACTGACCTATGTGGCAATTACTACAATCAATGCTGAGCCTTGTGAGAAGCGATTTGTTGTGTCTTGCAGCTCTGTCTAAAGAAGAGGGTGGGGGCGGGGCTTTGTCATTGTTGGACTACCTTACACACTCTACATTGTGCGCAATGTTCAATGTGCACTTTATTGATTACATCTCCTTTCCTCGTGAGATGTATGGAACTGCTTAATAATAAAGATCCCAAAAGAGCAATTACTCGACCGCAAGAGCAACTCTGACCTGCCAAATTAAAAGCCAGACATTTAAATCTACTGTACTTATCTTCATTAGACACACATACAGTATACAGACATGCACAGAAATCTCTGTGGCACATAATCTAATCAAGGTTTCCACATCACTGATTGACAGTCTGTGTGCTGTGAAATTAGATTTCTTTTTCAACACAGTGCACCTCAACATGGCCATTAGTTTGTGTGTCAGCTCAGAGGAATGTGTTTGCTAGTTTGCTCACTGAAGCTAACACATTGTGCTGAAAAGGGGCTGACATTTGCAATCTGTAAGATCTGACATGAAGCAGGAGCAAAGAAACAGGAGAGGGTTTGTTGGCACATAGAAGCAGAGCATTTAAGTGATTTTCTTAAAGTGCTCGGAGCCATTAAGCATGTTAGTTTTGCACTAACATGATGGGCTCTGCAGAGGTTAGGGTGTTGATATTAACACAGAGTGTTTCTCAGGGATCTACTTTGAATCAGGGGTAGAAGACACCACTCTGACAGAAGAGATCAGGACATTTGCTGTTCCAGCAAACATCAGGCAAGCTGGAAAATACTGAGGAGCAGGGCCTGAAATTAACACCCGACCACGTACCAGAAGCCAGTGAATTTTGCCATTAGCTTTGTTATTAGTTGTTTTTGCCACTGCTGTTCTTTCACATCTCAACCATGTCTGCCATTTCCTTGGATTCAAGCTCAAAAATGTGGCAGCAGATTACTGGGGTGAAGAGGCCGGCTGAAACAAGCAACCAACAAAAAGGTGAGGATGATTTAAAGAAAAGTAAAAGATGTTTTAATACCGAGTGGACAGTTGGCTGATTTACTTATATGTATTTATTTGTAATTATTATGAACTTATTTTTATTTATTTAATTTTACTTTTTTTATATGTTTGCAGTGTGTGTGTGTGTGTGTGTGTGTGTGTGTGTGTGTGTATATATATATATATATATATTTTTTTTATTTTTTAAGGTTATTTTTGGGCATTTTAGGCCGTTCTTTCATTTCTGACAGGACAGCTTAGACTTGAAAGGGGAAAGAGAGGGGGCACGACATACAGCAAAGGGCCGCAGGTCGGAGCCGAACCCGCGGCCGCCGTGCCGAGGACCAAGCCTCTCTACATGAGCGCGCGCTCCACCAGGTGAGCTACCCAGGCGCCCATGAATATATATATTTGTTGTGAAATTCATTATTTGGGCCGAGAATGTTGTATTACAGGGTTTGGAGGGGGGTTCAATTCTTGTTTGATCTGTGCTAGAAGAATTTAGGTTTCAAATGAAGCCTCATACATGCATTTTGGCCTGAACGAGAAATAGACGAAAATCAAGCAAAAGAGGTGGATTTTAACAGGTTAAAGAGAAAAATCCAAAAAATATCTTTTGGAGGGAAAAAATTAACTCCAAACTGCTGCTGAGGACAGTCGTAGTTGTTATACATGTTCAGGCAGGCAATAAAATAACTAAAGCCAAATGTCTAAATGACGTTCAATGACCTGTACAGACCAAAGACAAGCCAAAGAGAGCAGCAGTGTACATCTAGCGTAGACTCACTCATCTCCATGTACTCAGGGCTGAGGCCGACGAAGGGACCCAGGATGTGGTCTTTCTCGTGGCGATACAGAGACCTGTTCAGCTCCTCCTCTTGCTTTGAGTCCAAGTCAGACTTCCTCCTCCGGAGCAGCTTCTTCAGCTTCCTGAACATACCAACAGCCGATTACGGAAATTACACATTAAGACTTACTGAAGCCTTATCTTTATTGGACGTTTAACATAAATGAACATTAGTGGTAAAGATCCCTCTGAAAGACCTCGGTCCAGCTGACACTAATGCAGTCTGATACAACTAGAGCTATGTATCGTTCAAAAATGTTCGATACAGGTAACGATACCAATACCGTGACGTCAATACCGGCTCCTGAACAATACTTTTTTCTATACCAATTTTATAAAACAAAAAGAAATTATAACATTACGACACTAATCTTTCCATTTCTTTTTCAGCTCTTATTACATGAGCCCCGTGTCTGTGTGTAACGTAGAGTTTTCCTTTGTGTCTGTATGACGTTTAACATTAGACAGCCAATTAAACATTATTACATCTTGGTAGAAGCATGCTGCATGCTTATTGGCTCGCTGACGCTGAATGAAATTTACTCCTTAGGTATTGAAATTGGGTATTGAATGATAAAGCATTTTTCGATACTCGATACTTTAGAGGCAACTCGGTCGCTGACTAAAAATGCAACACTTTTGCAAGACACTATATCCGTGTCACATTCTCATTAGGGGCTGAGCCCCCCTAAAGGTTTGATCCTAGAATCGCACCTGGATGTTTGATTTTCTCCATATCGTCCAGCTCTATGTTGAACTGCATTGCATTATACAGAGATGTGTTTCTGTTATTTAGCCTACCCTAATTGATATGAATAGGGTGGAATAAATAATAGAAACACCTCTCTGTATATCTCAATACAGTACAATTAATTTATACATTTGCTTTAAAGTCAATTCGGGGTGCTACGTTTGACATCCTTCAAATGCTTCGATCCGTCCTCAACTCAGTCATACATGCCATCTAAATTATTGGTGGTGCATTGGTGATAAATTCATTTGGATATGTTTTCAAAACAATGGTATTCTGTTGAATGGCTGGTGAAAGTTGAACATTTACTGGCCATTTGGCTGGTGGACAAAAACATTCATTTTGCACCCTGCTTGGACTGTGAACTATATCTGTGACACAATTTAGAACTGTGCTTATGGTCAACCATGTGCTGAACGGTACATAGAGTACAACAAACTTACAAATTTCCATTATGGAGTACTGTAAGCAGTAAGGAAGACAGATCAAATTGCAGGCTGACAGAGTTCGGTAAGGTGTTGTGTTGTCTAGTTCCCAGGTAAGTGTGTCTGAAAACCAGACAGGCATTTAAATGATTCATCTCGGGTACAAGTGCAACTTAGTGGGTGTGTGTAATTTGTTCTCTGGCTTGCTGAACCCACATATTATGATCCATGCTGCGGTTCAGCTTATGTTCTGTGTGTTAGCGTTATGGGAAGTGTATGTTCTGCACTCACGGTATGCCAATCTCAAACAGGTTGTTCTGGATGAGCTGCTTGCCCAGCATAGTGATGCACAGCTGGATGCACAGCTCCATCAGGCAGCCTGCATGGGCACACTGGAGAGAGGGAGAGAGAGAGAGAGAGAGAGAGAGAGAGTGAACAAGCGTAAGAGAGTAAAGACCGAAATGAGGCAGAAGAGCATGGAGGGAAGTAGGTAGTGGGGGAAGTAGGGAGGGAGGCAGGGAGGGATGGATGGATGGAGGAGTTTAAATAGTCGACGGTGGGAAGGGGAAAGTGCGGTCAGAAAAAGACCACACTTTATTTAAAGCTATAGTGCGTAGTTTCTGTCTCCCCCATGAGGAATTCTAAATAATGACAACAACGTCGGAGCATCCACATGATACACCACCCCCACCCCTCCTCCACACAGCTGCTTGTAGCGTTTATCCCTTCAAATCAAGGAGAACACGGATGATTAAAAAAAAAAAACATGGACTCTTTGTAGAGGTAATAATCTTGTATGTCCTCTTCATCTCCAAAGCTGAACGCTGTTGTTTCCTGTCTCAGCGGTGACGTAAAATGCATCACTCCAGCATGTGTACTACCAAATTAAAAGATCCTTCTTTAATATCCATGTTTGAAAATAAAAAAAAGCCCCTCGCTGTATGTGCTCTTACAAATTAAAATTTATGAAAATGCAAAACAAAATTAAAAAGTCGACGTCTATGTACAAGGAGTTACTCCGTGTGAATGGTTGGATCTGATCTCCAAAAAGTGCATACATTCATACAGTCAAATACATCTGATCAGTTCAACCACTGAACAGACTAATCTCAATAAGTGGTGTATGTATGACACGCCAATTCGTATCCCATTTTGGCGTGTTATCAAGACGCATAATCGCCTTTTAGCGTGTTTATCAACGCCGTTTGGCCTCCATTGACTTACATTACCTTGCGATTGCGTGTCAATTTGTGCCGTAGTGATTAGTATGAAAGCCTGAAAATCTGCACAGGGAGGTTGGTTGGGGTGGTGGATGGGTCAAACAACACAGGACTTTCACCCAGGAGACCCGGGATCGTGTCCCGTGTGTCACGTTTCCTAAACCCAACCGTCCAGTTCTTCTTTTCCTAAACCCAACCCCATTCTTCTTTTCCTTAACCCAAACCCGTTATTGTTTTCCTAAACCCAACCGTCCAGTTCTTCTTTTCCTAAACCCAACCGTCACTTTCTTCTTTTCCTAAACCCAACCCCGTTCTTCTTTTCCTTAACCCAACCCCGTTATTGTTTTCCTAAATCCAACCGTCCAGTTCTTCTTTTCCTAACTTTCTTCTTTTCCTAAACCCAACCCCGTTCTTCTTTTCCTTAACCCAACCCCGTTATTGTTTTCCTAAACCCAACCATCCAGTTCTTCTTTTCCTAAACCCAACCGTCGCTTTCTTCTTTTCCTAAACCCAACCGTCCAGTTCTTCTTTTCCTTAACCCAACCCCGTTATTGTTTTCCTAAACCCAACCGTCCGAAAAGTGATTATGCGTCTTTAGAACGCACCAAAATGGCATACGAAATGGAATCATATATACGCCACTTATTGAGGTCAATCTGCAACCCGTCTGCTGTATACGGCATAGATATACACGCGGATAGCTCAAAATGCGTACAGATAACACGCCATGTAAAGTGAAAGTGTATGTTTACGCGAAGTCATGATGTCACATTGCACTGAATGATCTGTGTGGGAGAGAGAAACATGTTCAGCTTTAAAGGATAGGTCTGGTGATACTTAGTTTTCTTTATTGCCAACAAATCTCCTGTGCAGACCCAAACCAACAGTGAATATACTGTATCTACTGCCAAGTGTTGTGTGTGTGTGTGTATCAAAGCCTGCTATGTCTTCGTCCTCTGTGTTATAGAGCTCCATTGTTGTCCAGAAACTATTAAAACACATCAGTGAGCCACACTGTTGCTCTGGCTGACATGTTCCTCCATCACCATGGACACACACACACTGTACTTTATTTTGACTTAATCCCACACACACACCATCCTGCTGCAACAAATACTCAGTACAGTAGTCGTTCCCGAAATGGGGTCCCGGGACGCCCAGGGGTCTTTTAGGAGGTTCTAGGGGCTCCCCAAGAAAAAAGGGAAATCCGTTTTTCACTAAAATGTATCACCATAATTCCATCCATACAGTAAGTAACATGATAACAGAATGTATGACTATTTTGGTCATGGGTTTCATACATTTAAAAAAAAAAATCCTATCAGACGGGATCTGAGGCCAAATCTTTCAGTCTTTAAAAATCTGTTTCAGTTTAGGGGTCCTTCGTGTTAAAACAGACTGGGAGCCACTGCACTAGAGCACCAAATGTGGGTTAATCCGCTGCTGAAAATAGTCCCAAAAAATGCACTATTTTCTCCTCTTTGAGTTTCATTTGGTTAAAAACTGCAGTATTATATGGTGGTGTATTTATTTTCTCAGTAGTCTTCAGTAGAAACCAGTTGGCGTGAGGCCACAGACATGGTAGGACGGTGAGTGGGAAACTTTTGAGACACGGACTAACGCAGTTAGTCTTTTCCTGGGATTTATTGACATATAAAAATATGAGATAACAACAGCCGTAACCTTTAAGTGGCACAGTGATTAGTGTGAATTACCTCTTCCATTCGGTACGATCCAACAACATACAAGTAGTTTCCAGGCCGCCCAACAAGCCTGCGAAACCAAACACAACCACCCCGTGTTGTACGTGAGATGAGGAAAGCAAGTAGTTTACAGCATGATCACGTACACAGTCCAAACATACTCATAGTACAGTGTTTTCGATAAAAGTGTCTATCAAATGGCAGGTGAGAGCCGCAACAGATGCAAAGGATTTTTTTTAAAGGCTTTAATCAAAATGTACAAAAAGCCAGCAGTGAGAAGTTTTTGTTTTACCTGCCCCTGAAAAAGGCCAAGTAGACGATGGGCGTGAATGCATTGGCAAACTTCAAGATAAAGGTTTTGAAGATGAGGCGGTCTTCGAAGCTCTTGTCCGTTTTTGGAACCTCTGAAAAAAAGACGTGTCACACACACACACACACACACACACACACACACACACACACACACACACATACACACACACACACACACACACCCAGTGGCACCACTATTTTAAAAGGCTGTTGCAACTTTCAAACTTCTACAGTTTCTATTACAATTTCACTGCAGTGGATTTATAAAGGCAAGTACGTGGCATTCTGCTGGAGGTGTCAAAGCATGCTTATTATTTCTTCCTTTAAAAGAAACGGGGGGGAGGGGATACAGTGCCTTGCTCAAGAGCACTTTGGCAGTGCCCAGGAGGTGAACTGCCATCTCTCCAGCTACCAATCCACACTCCGTACTTTGGTCCGTACGGGGACTTGAACCGGCGACCCTCCGGTTCCCAACCCTAGCTACTGCCACCCCCCAAAAGATATAAGCTTTGTCTTTTAATATTTTCCCTTTTCCCACAAACACTTTTGCTTGTCATAAGAATATCTTTGCCGTAGTCAGAAACCAATATTTGGATAGAGGATCAACCATGTCTTTAAGGGGATTAACAGTGAAATGTGCCTCACCCAGTGCGGTGAGCCAGCGGGCGATGGCGGCATAGACTTCATCTAAGATGATGATGACAACGAGGTTGATGACGGCGGCCGTGCCTTTGACAGTGGCTCTGATGTTGGACTGGTCAGAGTAGGTGCTCATGTGCAGGGCTGCTTTAATGCTAATCCGGTACAGGATGACCCCGAAGACTATGGCAAATGTCACCAGGATCTAAAAAGGGGGGAGGAGAGGGAGGAGGGGGAGGAGGAGAACACCCAATCTGACAATCGTTGACAAAACAATTAAGGTGAAGAAGAAGATCCGAATCAGAAAAGGATTTATTGCCAAGTAAAACTCATAAGGAATTTTCCTTGGTGGATAAACATAAACATATTGAAAGGAAATGAACTCTTCATTTATGATAAAAAAAAAAGAAAAAATTAAATTTAGATATCATACAGTATAAATGCTAAACGCAGTGTAGATATGTTAGTGTAATATTATTATTTTTTGTTTTCTATCTGTGGTACACCTTTTTTTACTCATTTTTTTCTTATTTCCTTTAAATATTTTTTCTTTCCGTTAAATATTTGAAAAATATTTATGTTCATTTGCAAATGTGTGCCAAGCATGTATAGCTGTCTTTGATTTCAGTGTTAGGTTCCTTTTATAGGTGGGTTCCTTTTATAAGCCCTCAGGTTGTTTTTTTTAATGCCATCTTTGCATTATATTATGTTATTGTATATTTCCTCTTTTTATTTTATTTTACAAAAAAAGAAACAGAAAAGAACAATAAATGTAAAAGACACTATATATATATATATATATATATATATATATATATATATATAACATATGTAAAGAGTCACTGCAGGTGACACACATTGAAAGC